>NC_133331.1:87131010-87431678 GCF_042186555.1 Aquarana catesbeiana
CTCATTATAACGAAAGTGGGGGTCACTGGGCCTTGTCTACTCCATAGCTATCAACTGTCCCTCATTTGTAGACAGATGCTCCCTCCATATTTCCTTCTCAGTTGTCCCTCTTTTTGGGCTGATGTATAGACCTTTAATAAAGGTATACTGTTTAACAACATTAAGCATGTTCCTAACAAAAACTTTAATCCAACCTCTAATTTTTTGCGTTTTCTATTTTGAAAAGCCTGTGTAGTAGAAGTAGTGGTGGGAAATAAAGCACATGTGAATTTACCCACAATTTTTTGCATATTAAAGGGGTTGTAAAGGTAAAAATTTTTTCACCTTAATGCATTCTATGCATTAAGGTGAAAAAACTTTTGACAGTACCGCCGCCCCCAGGCCCCCCGTTTTACTTACCTGACGCCTCGAATCTTCGCTGCGCGTCCTCGTCATCTTCATTGCAGCTCAGCCTGGTCGCTGATTGGCTGCAGTGGATGGATTGAAAGCAGCGCAGCCATTGGCTCGCGCTGCTGTCAATCACATCCGATGACGCGGCGCGCCGGGGGGCGGGGCCGAGTGATACAGCGAGCGGCTATAGCCGCCGGCTGTATCACGGGAGCGCGCCCGCAAGCACTCACCACCATGCGAGCCCTCGCATTAAGGTGGTAAATGCTTGCGGGGAGGAGTTGAAACAGCCGCCAAGGGACCCCAGAAGACCAGGTTCGGGGCCACTCTGCGCAGAACGAGCTGCACAGTGAAGGTAAGTATAACATGTTTGTTATTTAAAAAAAAAAAAAAAAATAACTTTACAACCCCTTTAAGTCTTCATGGGTCCTTTTCCTAGAGGCAAGATTTAGTTTGTGTACATACTTTGTGCTGAAACGTATCCCTCTTTTTCAGAAAGTTGGGGGGGGCGGGGGCGACTTACTGGCTTACATGAAAGCCATTTTTTCTATTGGTGTACCTCCATTGGTATTCCCTTGTGCTTGCTAAAGAGAGCACCCATGCGAAACAAAACAAACCCACCGACCAAGAGGCTGCCTATACAGCCCTGATGAACCCAATACTAGAGAGAATGTGTCTTGGGTAAAGACTGATATGTGCAAGCGATGTGTGTCCATTCTTTAGTTCAAAGCTGAAGATCCCTCTGACCTCAATTTTATTTTATATTCCTAGGCTTTCTCTTAGTTTGCACAAACAAGATGATTATATTGGTTGCTGACTTGATTTTGCAATTCAATTTGCCGCTATTTCCTTTGGGATGTAGATGTGGTTATACATTGATGTCTGCTGATTGTGTATGCAGTTATGGAAACCTGTCTAAATTACGTTTGTGTGCTAAGTGTCCATGTCTTTCGCATTTCACAATATGTGTTTATGTGTTTGCTGAAGCCTACCAAGGTCTGATAGAAGATGACCTTTTACAGTGATATGCCTTAGGAGGTGTTTAAATAAAGCTGCTGTAAGAGAGGTCTGTTGGCATATTGGGCATATCAATAGATTCGTATTTTTAAAGGGCATATCTCATGTATTTGTTTGCTTGCATACATGTTTGCCGCAGATACTACTGTAGTCTTCGATACTCTGCATTTTTGTATGTATTTATTTATCTTTATTTGCTGCTGCAATGTGTATTTGGGGACAGTTCTATATAGTAATGAGTGGACTTACTCTGTGATATTGTCTCTAAGTGTAAAAATGCTTTCAATAATTTCCATTAAAGAACAGAATTCATGCGTGTACAATGCAACAGATGGGCCCTTACTCATCTTTTTGAATATTCAGCCAAAAACAATGCAATATACTGTAATTTTTCATCAGGTATTTACTGTTTCTAGGAAAATAATGACGGACAGAATCCAATGACCAAAGTCCTCGTCGCTTTAGAAATGCATTCCTGCAATGGACTTGAACTGATGGAATTTACTGTCCCAAGCCTAACTCAGGTATTTATGGTTTTAAGCTGATTGTAAATATATAATATAATGTGCATATGATTACAACGAAAACGCCACCAAAGTTTCCAAGTGTTTTAACTTGGTTAGTTCTAACTGAGCACTGAAAAATGCTAATAAGGAGCAGTAGCTTTTACTACTAAGCTATGAGCATTAAAATAGCTACTGATTTTTAAAGGCATTCAAAAACTTTCCTGCCTGCACCTTGTGTTTTTCACATGCATAAGATGGTATTGATAATGTAGTTACGTGGTGTCATTTGTTGTCCCGAACGCACATGCTATGGTACCCCTGTGTTAGTGGGGGGGAACAGAGGAGCAGGAGAGGAACGCAGAAGCATGTGGGGGAACAGGGAAACATGTGGGGGACCAGGGCTGCATGGGGGACCAGAGGAGCGGGGGGGTACCAGAGGAGCATGGGGGGACCAGATGAGTATGGGGGGGTGATAGAGGAGCAGGAGAGGAACGCATAAGCATGTGGGGGACCAGAAGAGCATGGGGGGACCAGAGAAATAGGGGGAGGACCAGAGGAACACAGGGGGGGGAGCACGGGGTGGGCAGAGGAGCAGGGGGGAACAGAGGAGCATGGGGGGGACCAGAAGGAGCACGGGGGAGGGGACAGACAGCTGACAGCTATGGCCTGGGAGTTTCTCACTTTCCTGCCTAATCTTGTCCCATTCCGGGGGGGGGGGACCAAACTGATTCTTTGCCCCTGGTGAAATAATGTCTAGCTTCCCCACTGGTACTGCCTGTAAGAGAAATAAAGTAGAACGGCTAATGGCTAGTGAAGGGGGGGCTTAGGTGGCCATCGGGGTTGGCCGGCCGGGGGGGGGGGGGGAGGTGGGTTTGTCCGGCCGGCTTGGGAGAGACCTGTCACCTGTCAAAGTGGGCAGGTCTGGATGAAGTCCAGGGCAAAATTTTTGTCCCAGTCCAGCCCTGATTACAAGGTAAGGCAAACAAACAACACAGTGAATATAACTACACTAATACCTAGTTAAAGTATCAAAACATTTTAAAGTGTACAGTGCCTTTAACGCGAAGTAAATAAGCTTCAAAATAAGCCTTCACTAACCTGTGTAACTGCAGGCACTGTAGAACAGTTTATTCCTAAAGTTTACAATAGCTCAGCTTACCCTACTCCCCACACCCAGCATGACTTGGCTGATTGCCAGCCTTCTGATCTCTAATGATATTGTGGTCTATTTTCTTCTTGACATCACCAAAGCACAAAACATACTATTTAGAGAATGCAGCGCTACAGGAATCTGCCAGAGACTGCAGACACTCATCAGGAGAAGGTCAAAGCCTACAGACATGTTACAAGAGATGGTCAGAGACTGCAAACATGCTAAGGAGATTGTCAGAGGCTTGGAACAAGCAGAAGTTATTGGAGACTGAGGGCATGCTTTAGGAGAATATAACAGACTGGAGTCATATCACATTACATAAGACTACTAGAAATTACTGTGAATAAAGTCCTTTTTACACCTCAATGCTTCCACATTTCTGATCCTTACCTTACTGCCCTTTATTAGATTACTTGTGCCACATTTGATATTTCTCTCAGCAAGATCCATAATCAGATCAATAAAAGATCAGAAGGAAAAAAAGGAGAGAACAAGTAAAAAAGAAATAAACCATTTGTGGAAAAAGGGGCTCCACACAGCGCAAACCCCTCTCCTTAATTTTTCCCTGCTCCTTGTGTGTCTGTCTGCTTGCTCCTGACTCCCCATCGCCCGCCCGCCCGTCTGCCCGGCCGCATCATTCATTCAGAGTCCTCTGTGAATGGAAAACCACAAGTCCCGACAGCCTTTGCAGCTGTCGACTTGTAGTTCTCAATTAACTACTCTATGCAGACCAATCAAGTTCCTCCACCACAAACTCGCTCATCCATGTCTTTATGGACCTTGCCTGGCCTCAACCCAATAGAACACCTTTGGGATGAATTAGAGGGGAGAAATCAAGCCAGGCCATCTCGTCCAACATCAGTGCCTGACCTCACAAATGCGCTTCTGGAAGAATGGTCAAACATTCCTAAAGACACACTCCTAAACCCTGTGGACAGCCTTCTCAGAAGAGTTGAAGCAGCTGCTGCAAAGGGTGGGCCAACTCAATATTGAACCCTACGGACTAAGATCGGGATGCCATGAAAGTTCCTGTGTGTTAAAGGCAGGCGTACCAATACTTTTGACAATATAGTAATATATGCTGTGTGTGTATATATACAGTATCTCACAAAAGTGAGTACACCCCTCACATTTTTGTAAATATTATATTATATCTTGTCATGTGACAACACTGAAGAAATGACACTTTGCTTCAATGTAAAGTAGTGAGTGTACAGCTTGTATAACAGTGTAAATTTGCTGTCCCCTCAAAATAACTCAACACACCGCCATTAATGTCTAAACCGCTGGCAAAAAAAGTGGGTACACCCCTTAGTTTAAATGTCCAAATTGGGCCCAAATTGTCAATATTTTGTGTGGCCACCATTATTTTCCAGCACTGCCTCTTGGGCATGACATCACGGACCTGGTGGATGTTAGAGACCTTGCTCTCCTCCACCTTCCGGATGCCCCATAGATGCTCAATAGGGTTTAGGTCTGGAGACATGCTTGGTCAGTCCATCACCTTTACCCTCAGCTTCTTTAGCAAGGCAGTGGTCACCTTGGAGGTGTGTTTGGGGTCGTTAACATGTTGGAATACTGCCCTGCGGCCCAGTCTCCAAAGACAGGGGATCATGCTCTGCATCAGTAAGTCACAGTACATGTTGGCATTCATGGTTCCCTCAGTGAACTGTAGCTCCCCAGTACCAGCAGCACTCATGCAGCCCCAGACCATGACACTCCCCCCACCATGCTTGACTGTAGGCAAGACACACTTGTCTTTGTACTCCTCACCTGGTTGCTGCCACACATGCTTGACACCATCTGAACCAAAATGAGTTTATCTTGGTCTCATCAGGCCACAGAACATGGTTCAAGTAATCCATGTCCTTAGTCTGCTTGTCTTCAGCAAACTGTTTGCAGGCTTTCTTTTGCATCATCTTTAGAAGAGGCTTCCTTCTGGGACAACAGCCACGCAGACCAATTTGATGCAGTGTGTGGCGTATGGTCTGAGCACTGACAGGCTGACCCCCCCACCCCTTCAACCTCTGCAGCAATGCTGGCAGCACTCATAGGTCTATTTCCCAAAGACAATCTCTGGATATGTTGCCGAGCACATGCACCCAACTTGGTCAACCATGACAAGGCCTTTTCTGAGTGGAACCTGTCCTGTTAAACCGCTGTGTGGTCTTGGCCACCATGCTGCAGTTCAGTTTCAGGGTCTTGGCAATCTTCTTATAGCCTAGGCCATCTTTATGTAAAGCAACAATTCTTTTTTTCAGATCCCCTGAGAGTTCTTTGCCATGAGGTGTCATGTTGAACTTCCAGTGACCAGTATGAGAGAGTGAGAGCGAGAACACCAAATTTAACACACCTGCTCCCCATTCATACCTGAGACCTTGTAACTCTAACGAGTCACAAGACACCAGGGAGGGAAAATGTCAGATTGGGCCCAATTTGAACATTTTCACTGAGGGGTGTACTCACTTTTGTTACCAGTGGTTTAGACATTAAAGGTTGTGTGTTGAGTTATTTTGAGGGGACAGTAAATTTACACTGTTATACAAGCTGTACACTCACTACTTTACATTGTAGCAAAGTGTCATTTCTTCAGTGTTGTCACATGAAAAGATAGAATAAAATATTTACAAAAATGTGAGAGTTGTTTTCACTTTTGTGAGATACTGTGTATGTATGTATGTATGTATGTATCATTCTATGTATCTATCTATCTATAGAAATATATATAGATATATGTAGATATATATAGATATATCTATATATATCCCCTTTTGTGTGCACCAAATGTCTTTACAAACACAGATATTGCTTTGTATAAATAGCAGTGACATTATCACTGTGCTGAACATGGCCTGTGCAGCCAGTAGAGCAGCAGGTGGGATCTAGGAAGTCCACTCAGAACAGGCTGCCTGCAGAAAGCTATAGGAGGGGATGGATACAAGACCAGTTACCCTTCACAAGACCAGAGAGCAGCAGTGACTGGTCTTTATTACAGGAAAATTGTAGGTGTTATTTTATGCTAGATAACTGCAAAGATTTGGAAGAAGTACAGAAGGGATACATTGTGGGGGATTTACTAAAACTGGAGCACTGAGAATCTGATGCAGCTGTGCACGGTAGCCAATCAACTTCAGCTTTTTCAGTTAAGCTTTGACAATAAAACCTGGAAGATGATTGGTTTCTGGGCAGAGCTGCACCAGATTTTGCACTCTCCAGTTTTAGTAAATCCCCCCCCCCCCCCAAAAGATTTAAGTAAGAATATTCATTGCTGTTCAATTTAGCCAATATTTGTTTAGCCCAGATTTCTGTCTGAACTTTGCCCATGCATGAACATAATTGAGCCATGTGAGAGCTGCCCCAAATACATTGTTGAGATTGACAGGCTTGGTTATGTACAAAGATGGACGATGCTGTCATAAGAGAGCCGTATTGACATGTGTCTATTGACATTATTCTGCTGCTGGTGCTGAACATCCAGTGTTGGGAAGATTTGGCCATTGCATATCACGCTCCCTGCAGCTGAACACAAGGAGCGTCAGGCAGCACAATCTGCTTTTTATGGTCAGAATAAGACTAGACTACACAGCTGAAGGATTTGTTTATTTCTCTGAATGAAAGTGAAATCATTAATCCAATGTGCCTTAAACTAAAATTCTACCACTCCAAGTCATTCAGTGCTAATATTGTGTATCATTGCTAGGTGCTGAAAATGACGCTGGATTGCATTTGGTCGGATCCCCTTGTGGAACTGCAGACATTAACCAGGTTGGCGCATTTTGCATACAATGCGCAGGACTTAGAATTAGCATTATCCAGTACCGAGAGAGCTCTAAAGTTTGATGACAAGACAAGAAAACAGGAAGTGTAAGTATGTTTTCTATGTATTATTTGCATTGGCTGCATATATGGAAATAGAAATCATAAATTAGGCAATACTTAGGTAGAGTGTATTGTCTTATCTGCTGATAATTTTCATGTATAGACTTCTATTGTCAACTTATCTTTATGGTCACAGAAGGGGAAATTTACTAAAACTGGCGCACATGGGATCTGACGCAGCTGTGCATAGTAACCAATCAGCTTCTAGGTTTTAGGCTATGTTCACACTGATCCGACATGAAAGTCGTAAATTTGCCCTGCGACTTCATGTCTGACTTCCATGCGACTTCAGTGAACAGGATCCGTCTTTGATCCTTGCCATTGAGGTTTATATGAATCTTGAGGGGGAAACCCACGCCAAAATATAAAATAAAAAACGGCGTGGGGTCCCCCCAAGACCATTCAAGACCCTTCGGTCTGGTATAGATTTTAAGGGGTACTCCCCGCGCCATAATTAAAAAAAAAAAAACATTGTGGGCCCCCCCCCAAAATCCATACCAGACCCTTATCCGAGCATGCAGCCCGGCAGGTCAGGAAAGAGGGGGGAGGAGCAAGCGCCCCCCCGGCCATACCAGACCACATGCCCTCAACATGGGGGGATGGGTGCTTTGGGGCAGGGGGGCTCTGTCACCTCTTCCTGACAACCCTGGGCAGTGGTTGTTGGGGTCTGCGGGCAGATGGCTTTTCGGAATTTGGAAGCCCCCTTTAACAAGGGGGCCCTTCTTCCACCACCACCCCCACCACCCCATGTGATTGAGCATGGTACTGCAACCCATTCATCAAAAAAAAAAAGAAGTGTAGTGTTACAAAAAAACAAGAGACAGTTTTCAAAAAGTCCTTTTTTAACTAAGGAAGAACATTCCCCATAGTAGCTCTGTGTCTTCTTCCTCCGGTCTTCTCCCTCCACTTCTTCTCCTGGTTCTTCTCCCGGTTCTTCTCCCTTCGCTTCTTCTTCTCCCGGTTCGACTTCCTCCGCCGACCCAGTCCTCCTACGACGTTGGCTTCTGCTGTTGTGTCAGGTCCAGTGTCTGCCAGTTTTTATGTAGCCATGCGGCGTAGCCATCCGAGGACGTCACCTGGAGACCCCCACCTCTCGTGATGTCACACGGAGACCCCTCCCCCAAGGAGGCAGTAGTATGGGAGTTGGGTTGAACTAGTTCATATTTGGCCAAGCACTCAATAGCTATGGCTAACCAATTAGTTAGATGGCCAAATCCAGTGATATACCGAGACATATGCCAAACACTAAAGGGTATATTTATAAGAAAAAAAATATGGGCAGATGTGACAAGGAGTTCCCAAGCCCCGACTAATTCTGCCTGTATTTTCCCTTAATGTAATTATTTCCTGATGATTGGTAGCTCCATCTAGTGACCATAATGAGTTATTTTTTCTGAGGTATTTCAGAAAAAATACTGCTTTATGGCCACTAGATGGTGCTGACCATCAATAATCACAGCAATAAAGTGGATATAAAACACAAAATGTAACATTTATTACATCCTTTCCCAAACTTTTCAACATAGAGGAACCCTTGAAATATCTTTCTGGTCTCAGGTAACCCCTGCTAAAAATGACTAGAACTACAACCTATTATACATTAGTGTGATGGTCATTGGGAAGAATGCTCATTACACTTGTGGTCATTGGGAAAAATGACCCCCTTACAGATGGCTAAAAAGATCAATGGTGTCTGTGGGAACTTATCTTAGAGGCAGAAATTGCTCATATCTCAAGGAACCCCTAGCAACCTCTGGAGGAACCCTAGGGTTCCATGGACCCTGGTTGAGAAAACATGATTTATTATATTGCAGCTTACCAATTCTTAGATGGCTGCAATCATTTTCTTTTTAGGGTTTCTTTCCTATATTTTCACCTGGTGATCCTGCCAGGAAGCCTGTTTTTATTAACAAAACAAGCTGCCCTGCAGATGTAAAAGTTAGAGGGTTAATACAAACCATTAAACACTGACAGGGGTGCTTACAATAGTCAGCTTTTATTTATTTATGTAAAACCTTTATCCCAAAAGGAAAAAAAAGCTGTTATTGTAACTGCCTTTAACCACTTAAGGACTGTCACAGATACATATACTGCTGGAGGATCAGCCCTTAAACACAAAATCACGTACCTATACGTGATTCCTGTGATCGGCTCACAGTGGGATCCAATCAGCAGGTCCGGTGGCAGCAATGGCCGCCGACCACTCGTGATCATTTACGGGTGAGGCAGAACAGCGGTCTGCCTATGTAAACAAGGCAGACCGCTGTTCTTCCAGAGAGTAAAATTGAGATCTTGTGTTTCTGCTAAGCAGAAACATGGAACTGTTTTCAAAGCACATCCCCCACAGTTGGAAAGCACGCATAGGAAACACGTTTAACCCTTTGATTGACCCTGATGTTAAGCCCTTCCCTGCCAGTGTCATTTCTACAGTGACAGTGCTTTTTTTTTTTTTTAGCACTGATCACTGTATTGGTGTCACTGATCCCCAAAAAGTGTCACTTAGTGTCAGATTTGTCCGCTGCAATGTCGCAGTCCCGCTAAAAAAATCGCTGATCGCCGCCATTACTAGTAAAAAATATTTAAAAAAATAAAAAGTCCCTAAATCTATCCCACAGTTTGTAAACACTATAACTTCTGCGCAAAAGTGAATTAATATACGCTTATTGGGATTTTTTTCACCAAAAATATGTAGCTAAATACATTTTTTTTTATCGGTTGTTTTATAGCAGAAAGTAAAAAATATATGTTTTTTTTTTTTTTTTCAAAACCTTTTTGGTTTATAGCACACAAAAAAATGCAGAGGTGATCAAATACCACCAAAATAAAGCTCTGGGGGGGGACGGGGGGGACATCTATCCCATAGTTTGTAGACGCTATAACGTTTGCAAAAACCAATCAATATACAGAAGCTGGGATATTTTTTTACCAAAAATATGTAGCAGAATACATATTGGCCTAAACTGAACAAGAAATTTGAGTTTTTACATTTTTTTTATTGGGAATGTTTTATAGCAGAAAGTAAAAAAATATATTTTTTTTATGAAAATTGTCGGCCTTTTTTTTTTCTATATAGCTAAAGAAATAAAAACTGCAGAGGGGATCAAATACCGCCAAAAGAAATCTCTATTTGTGGGGAAAAAAAGAACACAAATTGTATTTGGGTGCAGTGTTGCACGGCCGTGCAATTGTCAGTTACAATAAAACAGTGCCGTATTGCAAAAAATGGCCTGGTCGTGAAGTGGGGTAAATCTTTCGAAGCTGAAGCATCATATGTGGGCATGCCTAAAAATGCCCACTCCTTCAGACTGACAAGCACCCACCATGGACCCGCCAAGAGCCGGCCCATTATCTTACATTAGTGCTGAGGGCTGTTGAGAGAAGTACTGAGGCTGGGTGCTGTGATGTGTTCAGGAAGCTGTGTACTGCATTAATAGTAATCTTGTTTTTGTTCAGAATATGACATTTACTGTTATTTATGATCACTGAGCAATAGAACCTTGTTCAGAAAAACAACGCTCTATAAATGAAACCTGTGGAGACTCGTTACTTTCCTTTTTCTTCTGAAAATGCGTGTTGCTTGGCTGAGTCTTGCACCAGCACTCTTAGTCAATGACTCTGTGTCAGTATGCAGATAGGGACCTCTGACACATCGTTAACTCCTGAACGGCTTGCTTGTTCTGGATCAGTGTCTCAGAAAGCACTAAAAACCAGTGGGTCAGTATAACAGCCAGGTAACTAGCGTTTTTAGATGGGGTCAAGACAAGCTGTCCCCGTATTTTCCTTCATACTTTAACTAAGGACGTGGACAAAATGGATGATGCTGTCATCTCCATGTATGGATCATTTTAGATCTTCAATATTGTGTGCTGTGGTTGACTTTTTTAGATTTTATACATTGTTAATTTATTATATTATTTTCTAAATAAATAGCAATCTGATATCATTGTTAATATTTATATACTTTTATACTTTTGTTATTCTTCTGTCCTTCTGGCTTTGGTGGTAAACACACAGAATCTTCCTGTCTTTATTTTTGTTTAGCAACTTTTATTAGGTTATATAAAATTTACATAGACTTTTTTGATTTACAGTGAATTGGGTGCTTACAAAAGAGCTGTCTACAGCAAGGCTGTATTTTAGACCAGCGTTACAAAGTGGTCCATTACCTTACTGTCACCATCATTTATGAGCTGAGCCCAACTGAAAGGCAACACTGACATCTGCTGCCCAAATATAATATTGCACAATCCTTTCATGCATTTAATACAAGGATTATGTCTGCCTCTTTTATAGAGTGATATCTATACCACTCCATAGCTGTATTATTATTATTAATAATAATAATATAAGTAGTAGTTTTAAACCACTTGCTTACTGGGCACTTAAACCCCCCTCCTGCCCAGACCAATTTTCAGCTTTCAGCGCTGATGCACTTTGACAATTTCGCAGTCATACAACACTGTACCCAAATTAGATTTTTATCATTTTTTTTAACTCAAATAGAGCTTTCTTTTGGTGGTATTTAATTACAGCTGGGGTTTTTATTTTTTGCTTAACAAACAAAAAAGATGGAAAATTTTGAAAAAAAAAAATCATGTTTCATAGTTTGTTATAAACTTTTGCAAACACGTAATTTTTCTCCTTCATTGATATGCACTGATGAGGCGGCACTGATGGGCACTGATGGGCACTGATAGGTTGCACTCATGGGCACTGATAGGCACAGATAAGGCGGCACTGATAGGCACAGATAAGGCGGCACTGATAGGGACGGATAAGGCGGTACTGATGGGCACAGATAAGGCAGCACTGATGGGCCCTGATGGGTGGCACTGATGGGCACTGATAGGTGTTACTGATAGGTACCACTGATAGATGGCACTAATAGGTGGCACTGATAGGTGGCACTGATGGCCACTGGTAGGTGAAACTGATGGGCAGCACTGTTGATGAGGCACTGATTGGTGACACTGATAGATGGCACTGTGGGCACTGGTAGGTGGCACTGGTAGGTGGCACTGGTGGGCACTGGTAGGCGGCACTGGTGGGCACTGGTAGGCGGCACAGGTGGGCACAGATGAGCTGGCGGGAGCTCTTCTTGATCGGGACCGATGTCCCTCTGGGAGCCGCCGGTGATCGGCTTTTTTTTTTCAGTGCTATCAGCGCAAGGAGAAAAAATAACTGATTACCGGCTCTGTTTACATGACATGATTAGCTGTCATTGTCTGACAGCTGATCACATGGTAAGGGGTCAGGATCGACCCCTTACTCCGATCTGTGATCAGCCGAGTCTCATAGACTCGCTGATCACAGAGCGCTCCAGGGGTATGTAGGCCGCTCAGGCATGGGAGGATGCCTATTGACGTCCTCCCCGGAAAGTAGGTCCATGCTGTAGCCATCATTCGGCTATAGCGCAGATCTGAAGAAGTTAAAAAAAACTAGGAAGGAAAAAAAATAGAGCCTTGTGTCTAGTGATTAATACATAATTAGACTTTTTTACATTGGTATTTAAAAGTCTAACAATTACATTTTCCTATTTGCCCTGTTTTTGTCTGTTAAATATACTATCAGAAGTGTTTTGTTTTATCTGATGGATAAGTGCAAAAAATACTAATTGATCCTGCCAGTAATGTGACCTGATAACATAGGACAGCTTAGTGGTTAGCACTTTTTTGCTTGCAACACTGGGGTCCCCAATTCAACTCCCAATCAGGCCACTATCTGCATGGAGTTTACATGTTCACCATGTGCTTGCATGGGTTTCTTCCAGATACAGTGAGGGGAAAAAAGTATTTGATCCTCTGCTGATTTTGTACGTTTGCCCCCTGACAAATAAATGATCAGTCCATAATTTTAATGGTAGGTTTATTTTAACAGTGAGAGACAGAATAATAACAAAAAAAAATCCTGAAAAATGCATTTCAAAAAAGTTATAAATTGATTTTCTATCTTAATGAGTGAAATAATTATTTGATAATTATTCAGTTCTCCTCTGAATCATTCAGATGTTTATTAGCAAACTTCAGACGGGCCTGTACATGTGCTTTCTTGAGCAGGGGGACCTTGCGGGCGCTGCAGGATTTCAGTCCTTCGCGGCGTTGTGTGTTACCGATTGTTTTCTTGGTGACTATAGTTCCAGCTGCATTGAGATCATTGACAAGATTCTCCAATGTAGGTCTGGGCCGATTCCTCACCATTCTCATGATCATTGAATCTCCACGAGGTGAGGTCTTGCGTGGAGCCTCAGACCGAGGGAGGTTGACAGTTATTTTGTGTTTCTTCCATTTACGAATAATCACACCAACTGTTGTCACCCTTTCACCAAGCTACTTGGCGATGGTCTTGCAGCCCATTCCAGCCTTGTGTAGGTCTACAATCTTGTCACTGACATCCTTGAACAGCTCTTTGGTCTTGGCCATGGTGGAGAGATTGGAATCTGATTGAATGATTGCTTCTTTGGACATTTGTCTCTTATACAGGTAACGAGCTGAGATTAGGAGCACTATCTCAGCTGGTTACCTGTATAGAAGACACCTGTGAGCCAGAAATCTTGCTGATTTATAGGGGATCAAATATTTATTTCACTTATTAAAATGCATATCAATTTATAACTTTTTTGAAATGCGTTTTTCTGGATATTTTTGTTGTTGTTCTGTCTCTCGCTGTTAAAATAAACCTACCATTAAAATTATAGACTGATCATTTCTTTGTCAGTGGGCAAATGTACACAATCAGCAGGGGGTCAAATACCTTTTCCCTCACTGTACTACACTCTCCTCCCACACTCCAAAAACATGCTGGTAGGAAAATTGGCACCTGTCAAAAACTGACCCTTGTATGTATGCAAGTGTGATAGATTGTGACCTCCTTCACGACAGGCACTGATGTGATTGTACAGCATGCATACATTGTCAGTATAAATACCTGTAATAAAATAATAAATCGCTCCCTGCGCTCTCTCTCTGTGCTCCCCTTTTATCACTTATCATCTCTGTGTACAACAGAACCCCCCCATATTATGGAGAAGATAAAAAGGGAAGGTGTTCTGTAATAATGCTCCCCCATAGTAGGTTGTCACCCTAGGACAGCACATGTGTTACTGAAGGAATCATCAAGTGAAAATAAAGGGAAGCAAGCCTTAAAACCAAACGAATGCAGCCACCACATTTAGCGTTCATGTACACTACAGCTGCTAAACTTGAGTTTAGGAGCTTTTGGCATTTGTCAATGTACACATAGGCTTTTACATGAGTTTAGAAGCTGCTGCGGTTAGGGGAGGTTCAACCCGCCTCTCCTGAACGCAGAAGAATCAGGTTCAGGATAGGAACGTTTTGATTTCTGTTTACAAAAACATGGCAAAATTGCAGTAAAATTGCAGTTTCCCGCAGCTGGTGGCCAACCTAGTCTCTGTGTACATGAGCCCTTATGGACTGGTACGCTGGAATATATGACACCGATGTTCTTGAGTTTAAATACGTTGTAATCAAGCTATTTATTTTGTTTGTGGTCTGTTTAAAGATGTTTATTCTTTTATGAAAATTGGACATAAGATATAAACATATAGAATTTTGGGGGACATTTACTAAAACGTGCACACAGATTCTGGTGCAGCTTTGCATGGTAGCCAGTCAGCTTCTAACAAAAAACCTTCTGTGCTGCAGCTGCCCCCCCAGAGCCCCCCCCTTTTTTTTTCTTACCTGAACCTTTTCACTCCAGCCACAATCACGAGCTCCAGCCTCTGTTTCTGTCCTCATTGGATAGATTGATAGCAGCAAGAGCCATTGGCTCCCACTTCTGTCGATCAAATCCAGTGACACAGGGCCGAGGACTTGTGAGCACGCCTGCATGGGTGCCCCCCATGGAAAGCGGCTCTCTGTGGGGGTACTCGATAAAGAGGAGGGGCCACGAGCACCACCTGGGCACCCCAGAAGAGGAGGAACAGGGCTACTCTGTTCAAAACCCTTGCACAGAGCAGGTAAGTATGACATGACAAGCCTATTTCTGACATTTGTTGTTTACAAGTGTAAAACTGTATTTTTTTGCTAGAAAATTACTTAGAACCCACAAACTTTTTAATATATTTTTTAGCAGACCTAGAGAATAAAATGGAGATTGTTGCAATACTTTATGTCACACCATATTTGCGCAGCGGTCTTACAAACGCGATTTGTTTGGAATAAATACACTTTTTTGAATGAAAAAACTGTAAAGTTAGTACCAATTTTTCTGTATAATGTGAAAGAAGATGTTACGCCGAGTAAATTGATACCTAACATGTCATGTTTTAAAATTGTGCACGCTCCTGGAATGGTGTCAAACTACGGTACTTAAAAATCTCCATAGGCGACGTTTAAAAATGTTTACAGGTTGCCAGTTTTGAGTTACAGAGGAGGTCTCTTGCTAGAATTATTGCTCTCACTCTAACGATCGCGGCGATACCACACATGTTTGGTTTGAACACCATTTACATATGTGAACGCGACTTGCGTATGCGTTCGCTTCTGCGCGAAGGGATGGGCGCTTTACATTTTTATTAATTTTTTTCTTATTTATTTTACTTTTTATTTTTACACTGTCCCTTTAAAAAAAAAAATGATGGATCACTTTTATTCCTATTACAAGGAATGTAAACATCCCCTGTAATAGAAAAAAAGCATGACAGGACCTCTCTAATGTGAGATCTGGGGTCAAAAAGACCTCAGATCTCAAATTTACATTTAAATGCAATAAAAAATAAAATCTTTTTTTCAATAAAAAAAAATGTCCCTTTTAAGGCCGCTGGGCTGAAGTGACATTTGATGTCGCTTCCATCATCCAACGGCATTGAGTCGAGTGGGGGCCATCTTTCCCTCACTCGACTTCCTGCCTCTCAGGATTAAGGACCGGATTATCTCCGCCGCTACTGACGGCTCCGGTAAGCAGCGGAGATGACCGGGATGCAGCGGGAGGAGTTTGGGTACTGAGGGAATCCGCCACGTGGACCACATTTAGCTTAAAGCGGACCGCCATAATCCCAGTATTTAACGTCAAAGTACTGACGTATAATGACAGCAGGCGGTCCGGAAGTGGTTAAACTGCGTAGAGGGTTCTTTACTGTCAGAGTGGTGAGGATTTGGAACTCCTTTCCACAAGCAGTGGTATCAGCAGGGAGTGTCGCTAGTTTCAAAAAACTTTTAGATGAGCATCTTAATGATCACAACATACATGGACATGGGATTTAATATTGGCATAAACTCACACACACATACCACAGGTTGAATTTGATGGACTGGTGTCTTTATTCAACCTAACAACTATGTAACTATATCGTGTATGGATAACCTCTGACCTTCTGTTTTGCAAGCCCCAGAATGCTAGGCCTGAAAATGTCTGTAAGTAAATGCTGGATCTTGTGGTTTCTCAACAGCTTTGTACTTGTTGGTTATGTGCCATTTCCTACATCATAGAAGTGGCACCAGTTATTGCCAATATATTTTAAATCCTTTATTTTTTCCACATTTAGACTAAGTATATTAACAATTGAGTAAATGCTTATTGGTATTTTATAGCTATTCCTGTTGTGCAGAAGAATACTAAAGTGTGATTGTAAACATTACAATGCCAGTGCATGCTTCAATAAATAATTCGGAAATTGCTGGGCACTCTTCTAGGCACAGTTCTAAGTTGGGATGTGAGATGTTAAGCGTTGCTGCCTGCATCCAGGGCCAGAGCATAATGGAGAACTTGGCTGGGAAGAAACACTTGCGTCTCTCTGCCATAAAAGCCTTTGAAACAAGTGCAAGGTACGTTTTAATCCCATAATAGAAGAAATCTGTTTTAATTTAAGTTATTTGGCATATCAAAGCAGTAAAGTAAAATAATATATAGCTTTTTATTTAAAGTAAGGAATAATTGTGATAAGAGCTATCCATGGGTGTAGTTTTTATTCTTTTTTATTACACACATAAATAGGCATATTAAATGGTAAAATGCGTAGAACAACAGTCCTCAGTAAACAGTTCAAGATTCATTTGTCAATATTGACCTAACACTTTTAGAAGTTCCTCACAATGGTTTTTTTTTTTTTATATCCTGTTTAGAGAGACTTCTCATCACTTCCTGCCCAGACAGGAAGTGAGGTGAAATCTGAAATCTCCCCAATAAGAACACAAAAAAAACCAAAACAAAACAGACAGTGGCTCTAACCTTTCCCTGTTATATCCAAAATGAAATAAAACATTAGGGTTGATTTACTAAAACTGGAAAATGCAAAAGCTGTTGCAGCTCTGCGTAGAATCCAATCAGCTTCCAGGTTTTTTTTTTGTCAAAGCTTAATTGATCAAGTTGAAGTTAGTAGCTGATTGGCTACCATGCACAGTTGCACAAGATTTTGCACTCTCCAGTTTTAGTAAATCAACCCCATTGTGTCTGGAATTAGGCTTTAAAGTAGATCTAAACCATAACAGGGTGAAATTAAATTTCATAAGTTACTGCGGTTGAAACAGTTGTTGTTTTTTTTTTTTAATACAGTTTTTGCCATTTTTCAAATAATTTTCCTTCTCATCCTTTGAAAGACATAGGAAATAGTTCACTTTTGGGTTATATAGCCACTTGGACACTTGTAAAAAATTGTAGGTCAGCCCAGGATAATCCCTCCTACTACTAGCATGCCTGAGTTTTTTTTACTAGGAGGTTGGACATCTTTTCTTCAACTCTGGTATGTAAAAGACTAACCAATTTTTACTAGTTTCAATTTTTCTTCAATGAAGACTATACCCTACACTGCTGCTAGAGCCGATCTCTGCAATTGCAGCTACCCAACATGACAGCCCTCAGCCTGTCTTTTGGAGTGCTGCACCCAGACCTAGGTGGACTGGATGTTGTGGTGCTAGGAAGTCACTTGTAAGTTCCATATAAATTTCTTTCCAGACTCCGTTCTGGTAAAAATAAACTGCAGAGAGATTTTCAGGTTAAGAGCTCCTGGTATTGCCTCAGTGCTTGCTCTGTCTCTAAAGACTCACTTTTTGAGTGAGCCAGTCAGACTGAGGATCAGGAGTTACCTCAAATATGTAGGTCACTGGACACGTTTCAATTTTACCACTTCTGCCAGTTTCCACTGTGGAAGGGGTTATTTCTATGGGACTGAGCACTGTGGAAAGGATTGAGGCTGCAACAGTGAACACTCCATATTGAGACTATGACAGTGAGCGCTCGATGATCTTTCCTGCCATACAGTGTCAAGGAAGCATCTCCCCACTGCTGCTCCAGCTTTGCAAAGGGCCGCAAAGAACTTTGATCATTGGAACGTTAGTGCTGCCCACCTACAGTGACTCCAGTAATCTCTGGCCATCTGGCCCTCACCTGCTAAAGTACATGCTGTTGGGGTTTTGTGAGTAACTGAGGCCATGCATCTTACCTGGAGCAGACCCGTTGTAACAAAGTGCCCCCTGCTCACACTCTAGTAATTGGCTCCGGTGCTGCTTGCTTCATGGAATTATGTTTTTATTTGATCTGCTGTGGCCTTAACCGCCTCTGAGTCAACAACTGGCTGATTCTGAGTCTCCCCAGTCCTTATCGGTTAAGCTTGCATTCAAGGAGTTTGTCTCCTGCCATTATTCCTAAATTAGAAGAGACCACTTTGGCTTTTATTGCTTTGGTGCGTGCCACTAGAGAATCAGCCTTTTATTTTTACTAGTGCTATTCCGAGTTTCGGATCCTTTGGAGCCCTGAAGACCGCAAAGGCCTTCCTATTGCACCCACTGACAAGATGTTTATTTCACAAATGATTATTAGCCTAGTACCCATTTAAAGAGGACTTTGGTAAAAAGTGGTCTGTTCAAACCTCCTAGGGTATCTTTCTTAATTCTCCTCTGCTTCACAGGATTGAGAAAGAAGGCATTCTGGGAATCCTCATTGCTATGGATTGGCCCAGGCAGATGTGTACTGAGACCTGGTAAGACTTCTGAAGGATGTGCTCTAGGCTCTACCAATTCATCAGGGTGTTGTGTCTCATGGACTGATTTACCATCCTGCTTCACAGTCCCTGACTTTAATAGCATGGCTGTTGAAGTCCTGAGAAACAGGCATCTCTGAAACAGTGATTCCTACAATGTTAACAGTTAGGAAGTTTACTTTCCTACAGCTAGATCTGAATCTACATTTGGCTTACAGTACTATTAGGGGCGGTTGTATGTCTTTTCTATCTTGTTTCAGAGGTCACTGGCCTCTCATTCACTGATTAAGACCTTTGTACAGGGTGTTTCCCATGTAATTCCTCCTATTTGTATCCCTGTGACTCTGTGAGATCTTAATCTAGTTCTCTTTTTGTTCAGAAACTTAAATTTAAACCCATTAGGGACATTCTTTTGTCTGTTCTCACCCACAAGGTGTAGCCATCACTTGAGCAAAGTGTCTGAACTGGCAGCTTTATCTTGCAAGGGCTCCTTTTTGTTTTTTTTCGGGGATAAGGAAGTGTTGATGCCTAGAACTTTCTTCTTGTCTATGATGGTTTTCTGCCTTTCATCTCAACCAGGGCATCATTCTTCTGTCCTTCTGCCCAGCTTTCATTCACCAAAAGGAAATTTCCCTTCTTCTGCCTGGATGTGGTTTGGACAATGAGAGTCTATTTGCTGTTTTCAGAAAGACTGTGATTCCCTTTTTTGTCATCCTAGATTAACCCACAGGATTGGGTTTCACTCTTTGCAGTCAAGGCGCACTCTTCTAGACCTGTGAGTGCTTCTTGGACTTTTCAACATACAGCAAGCAAGTTCTACCAGGTGTATGCATAGGCGTCATTTGAAGCCAACTTGGGTTTAAAATCCTTCAGGTTGTCCCACAGTTTTCATTATTTTTCTTGAGCCTGCTACCAATCGTTTACTGTGTGCCCACCCCTTTTTTGGAATACTTTTTGATGCCTCAAAGGTGAAAGACATTCTGTGACATTCTACATTCTAATATTTGAGAAAAAGATAATCAGATTTTGTCCTCACCATAAAGCTCTTATCTTGGAGTCCATTGAGGGCTTAGGCATGCTAGTGGTATGAGGGATTATCCTGGACTGGCCTACGTTTTTTCTTTTTTTTGTTTGCCAAAGTGCAATCCTCCTGCACATGACAGTGTGACCCAGAAGTGAATGACTTCCTTTTGCTGTTCCGGTGACTCCAAGAAAAAGATTTTTTAGGTGAATGCAAAAATCATATTTTGCATCTCATTGCTGCTGATCTTACCCAGCCTTTTTCAGCCACTTTCTGTCTACACACACCAGCTCTAGCTTTGGCTGCACATCATTGTTGAGGACCAGTTTACCGAGGTTAGTGTACTATGCCTGTGAAATATCTATTAACATGGCCATTAGTACTCTCCACCAAATGTATGCACTGTATAATGGTGTAACAAAGCAGGAGCACAGCTGAGACAGTTGTCACCTGATAACAGGAAGTGCTTGAACAAGGAAATTAATGGCATGATCATCAGGTATTTTTTTATGTTTTGATGCATCCTAAACTTTATTCAGTTTTGTGTAGTTAACACAGGTCATAGCTGGTACATTTAATGAGGATGATAACATCATGACGTTGACATGCAAATAATAGTATAAAATGTACTTAAAGTGGTGTTCCGGCCGAAATTATACTTTTTAAATAAAAATACCCCTATAATACACAAGCTGAATGTATTCTAGTAAAGTTAGTCTGTAAACTAAGGTCTATTTTGTTATTTTATAGCAGTAGTTTGTTATTTTATAAACTTACAGCAGGCCGTGGCCATCTTAAGTGTGGGCATCTGAAGCCAGACTGTATTTCTTCCTGGATCTCATCCTTGTAGATCTCGCACATGCTCAGTGCAGCACAAGCAGTGTAATAGGTTTCAGGTCAGATTTCCATAGCAACGGCAGTTTCAGAGGAAGTTGCCACCCCTTCCCAGAAGGCATTGCAAACAGGAAATGATGCGATGGGCCGCGGCCAGGGAGGAGGAAGTGAAAAATGAATACAGCAGATATACAGTAGGTGCTGAGAAAAAAAATAAAAAAAATATCCAATTTGTTTACAGTGCACAGTTTAGTGAGGGATACTGAAGAGTTGTAAAAGTGGGTGGAACTCCACTTTAATACAGCATTATAATAAGATGATGTGGCACTTAGACAATTGTACCAAATTTTTTTTTTATGTCAAACATATTGTTTCACAGAAAACAGCAATAAATTGCAGTGCCTTGCAAAAGTATTCACCCCCTTGGCATTTTTCGTGTTTTGTTGCCTCACAACCTGGAATTAACATGGATTATTTGAGGATTTGCATCATTTAATTTACAGAACATGCCCACAACTTTGAAGATGTGTTTTTTTTTTTTTTTTTTTTGATTGTGAAGCAAACAACAAATAGGACAATATAACAAAAAAAGTCAATATGCTTAATTATTTACCCCCCCACCCTAGTCAATACTTTGTAGTGCCACCTTTTGCGGCTATCACAGCTCCAAGTCGCTTTGGATAAGTCTCTGTGAGCTTGCCACATCTTACCTCTGGGATTTTTTTTTGCCCATTCCTCCTTGCAAAACTGCTCCAGCTCCTTCAAGTTGTATGGTTTGCGCTTGTGAACAGCAATCTTTAAGTCTGACCAAAGATTTTCTATTGGATTGAGGTCTGGGCTTTGACTAGGCCATTCCAAAACATTTACATGTTTCCCCTTAAACCATTCAAATGTTGCTTTAGCAGTGTGTTTGAGGTCATTGTCCTGCTGGAAGGTGAACCTCCACAGAGTGGTACAGGTTTTGCTCAAGAATATCCCTGTATTTAGCACCATCCTTCTTTCCCTCAACTCTGACCAGTTTCTCAAGCCAAACTGCTGAAAAACATCCCCACAGCATGATGCTGCCACCACCATGTTTCACTGTGGGGATGGTGTTCTTTGGGTGATGTGATGTGTTGGGTTTGCGCCATACATAGCGTTTTCTTTGATGGCCAAAAAGTTCAATTTTAGTCTCATCAGACCAGAGCACCTTCCTCCATACATTTTGGGAGTCTCCCACATGCCTTTTCGCAACTCAAAATGTGCCATTTTGTTTTTTGCTGAAAGTAATGGCTTTCTTCTGGCCACTCTTCCATAAAGCCCAACTCTATTGCTTAGGTGTTGCAGCCCCTGGGGCCTTTCAAAAAGGTGTGTATATGTAATGACAGATCATGTGACACTTAGGCACACAGGTGGACATCATTTCACTAATTATGTGACTTCTGAAGGTAATTAGTTGGACCAGAGCTTTTTATGGGCTTCATAACAAAGGGGGTGAATACATACGTACATGCGAATTATCAGTTTTTTATTTCTGAAAAATAGTTTTATGTATATATTTTTCTAATTTTACTTCACCAGCTTGGACTATTGTGTTGTGATCCATCACATATAATTCAGATTAAAAGAGCTAAAGGCTGTAATGTAACAAAATTGGTAAAAAGCCAAGGGGGTGAATACTTTTGCAAGGCACTGTAGGTTAATTAACCATATAAATACATTGTAAGTGTTAGAAGGGGAAATAAAAACAAAGATACTGGAAATGTCTACAGATAGAATGGCATTTGGGGCTGATTTGGGATCTATATCATATTCAGAACAGTGGATGGTAGCAGCTTTAGCATTCTTGACAACAACTTTATATTATGTTAACATGGATGGTAATGGAATATCACTAATATAGTGTAATAACTTGTCCTCAGAATAGGTTTGTTTAGACGGATAAAGAGTATGGTAGCACACAATAATTAGTACAGGTTGTAAGCACACACTTATGGAGCAGTCAAGGTGGGCCCCCCTCTCCACCCACTGTAGGTTAGCACTAGTATATTATATGTGTGATTGGTATGTTTCAAGTTTGCTTCATGGTATAATGTGATCTCTTCAGATTCGGGAGTGAAGCCGGGAGCCCCTCTCTGACACTACAGGCAACTAAACATTTCTGGTATGCTTGCTCGCCACTGACAAAATCTGCTAAAGAGCGAGAACCTCTTAAGGATTCTGTTATTTGTGTTATTAAGGCCCTGAATGAAGCAGAAACCAAGCAGAAACAGGTAAAGAATCACAGTACACTATATAATGGGCTATACGATGACAGCGAATGCTTGTTGCTTCCCTTCTAACTTTAGTGTTAGTCATTACAGGAAGTGTTACCATAGGACCCAGATTACACGATTACCAAACCTGTGGTCAGTGTTGGATATTATCTAAAAATTAAGATACATTCTCTGCCAAAAGGATCCAAACTAAATACAGATGGATCTCAAAAAATTTGAATATCATCAAAAAATTAATTTGAGTAACTCAATTTAACAAGTGAAACTCGTATATTACAGTATATAGCTTTATTACATACAGAGTGATATATTTTAAGCATTTATTTCTTTTAATTTTGATGATTATGGCTTACAGCTAGTGAAAACCCAAAATTTAGTATCTCAGAAAATTTGAATATTACATATATTATATTACATATTACAATAAAAAAAGGATTTTTAATACAAACATTTTGGCTTACTGAAAAGTATGTAGATGTACATTTTAGTATGCACTAAATACTTGGTCATGGCCCCTTTTGCATGAATTACTGCATCAGTGCAGCGTGGCATGGAGGCGATCAGCCTGTGGCACTGCTGGGGTGTTATGGAAGCCCAAGTTGCTTTGATGGCGGCCTTCAGCTCGCCTGTGTTGTTGAGTTTGGTGTCTCTCATCTTCCTCTTGACAGAATCTCTATAGTGTTTAGGTCAGGTGAGTTTGCTGGACAATCAAGCACAGTGATACCATGATCATTAAACCAGGTATTGGTACTTTTGGCAGTGTGAGCAGGTGGCAAGTCCTGCTGGAAAATGAAATCGGCATCTCCTAAAAGCTGGGCAGTAGAGGGAAGCATGAAGTGCTCTAGTTTCTGGGTAGAGGGCTGCGCTGACTTTGGACGTGATAAAACACAGTAGACCAACACCAGCAGATGACATGGCTCCCCAAAATATCACTGACTGTGGAAACTTCACACTGGACCTCATGCAACTTGGATTCTGCTCTCCACTCTTCCTCCAGACTCTGGGATGTTGATGTCCAAATGGAATGCAAAATGTACTTTCATCCAAAAAGAGGACTTTGGACCCCTGACCAGCAGTCCAGTCCTTTTTCTCCTTAGCCGAGGTAAGACGCTTCTGACGTTGTCACTGGTTCAGGAGTGGCTTGAGAGAGGAATGCGACAGTTGTAGCCCATGTCCTGGATACGTCTGTGTGCAGTGGCTCTTGAAGCACTGACACCAGTCGAAGTCCACTCCTTGTGAATCTCCCCCAAATTCTTGAATGACCTTTGCTTCACAATCCTCTCAAGGCAGTGGTTATCCCTGTTGCTTGTACACCTTTTTCTACCACACTTTTTCCTTTCACTCAACTTTCTATTAATATGCTTGGATACAACACTCTGTGAACAGCCAGCTTCTTTAGCAATGACCTTTTGTAACTTATCCTCCTTGTGGAGGGTGTCTTCTGGACAACTGTCAAGTCAGCAGTCTTCCCCATGATTGTGTAACCTACTGAACCAGTCTACGATATTGAACTTTTTCACAATATTGAAATTTTCTGAGATACTGAATTTTGGGTTTTCACTAGCTTTAAGCCATATTCATCAAGATTAAAAGAGAGACGTGCTTGAAATATATCACTCTGTGTGTAATGAATTTATATATTATATGGAGTTTCACTTTTTGAATTGAATTACTGTGTAACAAGCCCCTGCTTGCTCGGTTCCACTCTCCCGACACTCCTCTGCGGCTATAGAATCAGATTGCAGATCGCAACGTCTGATGGTTCAGTCATCCGATGCTCCGGGATTTGAACTACAGCTATGTGCCCTTCGAATCCAGTTAAGATAGCTCAGAACAAACACCAGGCAGGCTGTATGTAAGTTAAAACAGGGATCTCTTTTATTGAAAGGAATGCAGACTCTTTTATACAGTAAAAGAGGAGGTGCATACCTCCTGCTCATATTACTCTGAACATACACCTGTGACCAGAAACCTAATTAACATGGGCTAATTAACTAATCCCTTTAGACAGCCTAGATGACTCAGTCATGACCTTTAGGCCAGACTGGCTGTCTTGTAGCTCAGAAAACACAATCAACATGATCACAAATCAACACAGAACTCTTCTTCACACAAGAGCAGAGTTAATTAACACAAACAACAATGGGGATCTAATGACTCTTAGATCCCATACTAGACTTATTTACAATAAACACATTCTAGCAGGCAACAGACAGGTGGCTGGAATTGACATCAGCATCTCCTAACATCATTTGTCCAAGCATTATGAATAAAGCCACTATTTCTAATATGGCAAATCCAGGGTCCCCAGAGTCTGTGTCTCTTGGGGGGATATGGACGCAAATCTAAAGTAACGCCACCACAAGGGTCCCCAGGCATACAGCTCACAAAGAGCACCGTTCCGCCAAATGCCAGGGCCGTAATTGGTAGGTAAGAGGCTAGAATTCTGTCCCCTCCAAAAGTCTCTCTCCCGGCTAGGTCTGTCACATACTGAAATAACTTTTTGATGATGTACAAATTTTTTGAGATGCACCTGTGTTACAAACTTTAAAGGGGTTGTAAACCCTCGTGTTTTTTCCCCTTAATGCATCCTATGCATTAAGGTGAAAAAACTTCTCTCACTGACCAGCCCCCCCACCCCCGTTTTACTCACCTGAGCCTGTTCATTCCCACGCCGGAGACGCGCTCTACCTCTCTGTTCGCGGCTCTTGATTGGATAGATTGATAGCAGAGCAGCCATAGGATCCCGCTGTTGTCAATCAAATCCAATGACGCGGGGGGCGGGGCCGAGTCCAGTATTCTGTCTCTCTGGACGCAAATGCTGGACTCGGGAGCACGCCCGCACGGTAACCCCCAGGGAGAGCGCTTCTCCTAGGTGGTGTACTGATGCGGGAAGGAGCCGTGAGCGCCGTTGAGAGACCCCAGAAGACGATGATCTGGGCCACTTTGTGCAAAACGAACTGCACAGTGGAGGTAAGTATGATATGTTTGTTATTTATTTTTATTTTTTAAGTGAGGGTTTACAACCCCTTTAAAGCTGAATTACAATTTTCTTTTCACTAGAACTGAATGGAATGATCAATTCCAGCATAAATCATGCCTCTGTACCATGTTGCTCTGTTGTCTGCAGATCCCCTGATATTCTGGTTTTAGTTGTGGCTTTGTATCATGTGACACTCTGTATATCCTGCTAATAGACTCTGTCCCTTCCACTGCCTCTTCCTGCAGCAGCTAGAGTCTATAACACTCCTCTTTGTAGTCTTTCGGACTCTGCAAATGATGTAACTTCCTTCACAGCTCTGATGGTGGGTGGGAATGAATACATCCTAATTAGTATTCAATCCCGCCCAGTCATACCTACAAAAAGAGTCCAAACCTCCTAAGTCCTGCCTCACAGATCACAGCATTATTTAGGAAGAAAAAAGTTTCATAGACAACCTGTTCTGAAAGCTAGCTGTGCTGCTGCTGGGCAGGACTGAATGGATCACAGTTAGAATGCAATCCTGCCCAAGTAGATATGCCAACCAGTGTGAACAGGAAGAATCCCACCCCTCAGTTCCTGCCTTCCCAGATCCCCTCCCATAGCCCTTTCTCTATAGTCTTGCAGTAAGCCATTATTCTTTGGCATGCTGCAAGACAGGAATGACACAGGTGGAGGTATGACACACTTTTCACCACCCACACGAAGGCCCAAAAACACCCAGAGTAACCCTAGTACCCACCCACATCAACTCCCAGAAGTAGTACACATGACTCCCATAGCCTACCCCAAAGCTACAGAGGCTCAAAGGTTCATGGGACATGTAGTATCAGAACTGGAAAAGGAAGGAAACAGGAAGTCAGAGAACTTTGAAATTCAATAATGACAGAATGTCCCCTGTGCATAAGTGTAATAGCTTGGTACATGTGTAAAAGATGACACCACGTCGTTGGGGAATGCTTTGAGTCTTGCTTCCCTCTAGGACTGGAAATGTCCTGAAGCCACTACAAAAAACAAAAAGAGGACACACCAGCCTAATGCTTTATCCCACAGCATTTATTTTAGATCAACAAGGGTAATACATGTGAATTAAAATTACTCGTCGAGCTACTCCTCTATAGCCCAGTAGTCCTAGACTTGGCACACTCCAGAGTGCAAGGGGACCTCATGGGGTCCTTTAACATGTTTCAAAGGTAACCACTTCTTTATCATGGCTCTGAAGAAGAAGTGGTTACCTTTGAAACTCGTTAGCCATAAAGGATCCCAGTGAGGTCCCCCTGCACTCTGGAGTGTGCCAAGTCTAGGACTACTGGGCTATAGATAAGTCGCTCGATGAGCAATTTTAATTCACATGTTTGTGAGTATTACTCTTGTTAAACTTTAGTAAATTATGTGGGAGGATGCACCAGGCTGTTGCACCCTCTTTTGTTTGTTTTTTGTAGTAACTTTGAAATTCAGCCAAGAGGAGGAGTGAAATCACAGACACAGAAATCTGCTGTATACAACTAAAGTAGGTAAGATATAGATAAACTGATACTGGGGTTGTGATTCATTTACATGCATAATGCATCTGTTGTTTTGGGGAGGAAATGCTGGAGTTCTTATTTATAAGTCAAAGCCCACCTTTGACATACAATAAAAAAAAAGCTGTTTTCACTTAATTACTTATCAGACCAGACAGATTGTTGAGCACAAAACCCTACCAAAAATACAATATTTTGCACGAAGGAATCACCTGCACCTTTTCAAAAATCGCACCATAGAGAATAACGTGATTTACATTGTCATGCATTGCTGAGCATTAGCAGGCAGAGGAGAAATTGCACTTGTGTGAACTGGATTTTAGGACTTGCAATCCTGCCGTTCACATACTGTAAGTGTCTTATTGTAAGGGACCCATTTTAACAAACTATCACTCCTTCTGTCACGTTCTTGGACAATCAGCTTCTCTCCAACAACTTTAAAGACACAATTGTGTTTGGCTAAAATGACTGCATTGCCAGTGTGGCTATAAACATTGGGGTATATTATCAACACTCGTTTGAGGAAACCATTTGGGTGTGTGATGAAACAGCGTCAATGGGATAAATAAAAAATCTTCACAGACATGCTAAAACTAATCAAAAAGAAGCTGTTTCTTATTCAAAGTAGTTCAATTAATTATTCATTTGTTCTTATTTGAAATTCGCCCAAATGAAAAGTAATGAGATTTTAAGAAGATATAACTATTCCATATTTGTGCTTAGGAGGTTCCCCGAAGACCTCATTGTTAATAATGTGTATTTTCTTTTTTCAGGGGTCAGAGAATGATACCACTTTATTTCACCTGTGGCCTATGATGGACATGGAAAACCGTAAAGTGCATGACCGAGATAGTCCTAAAGGTACGTGAGTTAGTAATCCTGCTCAAAAGAGGTCTTCAACTGTCTGTTCTTGTAAGTTATCATAAGAAGAATGTTCATTAAGGATTGACAAGCCTTGAGTTAATTAAGTGTATGTCAAGATTTTCCATACTGTAAAACTGCTCACTATTATTTATTAATGACTGGAAAAGATTATATGTTGTTGGATGATCCAAAAGAGTGGAAATGTACATGTTTGGAATGGCTCAGATGTAAATTAGTAAAAGAAGGTCTTTGTAATTATAACAGCTACTGGCCAACTCTGTTGTCTAGAGCTCTTGGCAAATCTTCTCTTAAAGGGACTCTCTAGGGAACTATTTATAAAATATTTTGATTTTTTTTACTAACTTTATTGCAGATTTTGTTCCTGTTTTGAAGATACTGAAATAAATCATTACAGTGTACTTATTTTTAAATATCTCAATATGACATGACCATACTCACCAGACATGGCCAATCCTTCATTTGCTAATATATTGTTCTAGAAATGGCGACAGTTTTCTTTTGAGAAAAAAATACTCTAAAACACATATGCATTAGTGTCAGATTATATAAATATAATTCTTCCAGAAATTTGCATGCATATTACTGTATATACCATCAGTTATCTTGGATAGTTTTGGTATATCTAAAGGAAATATAGGGAAATTATACTCTCAGACTGTAACATGCATAGTCAGCTTAAGAAATATACAGTGGTACCTCGGTTCAAGAACTTATTTTGTGGTCGCAAACCGAATTGGTTTGTGAACCGAGGAAAGTTTTCCCATAGGAAAACTTTTCAATGTAAATCAGTTTTCAATGTAAATCAGGTTAATCTGTTCTGAACTTTTTTTTTTGTTTATATATATATATATATATATATATATATATATATATATATATATATATATACATACAGTAAAATTATGAAATGTATGTACAAAAAGAAAAGGATTTTATACCTATATTACATTAAGCTGACCTATTTAATGTGTACATCTAAAAAGAAAAAAAAAACTATAGCTCCTCTTTAATACTTGTTTGAAACAATCCCAAACCCCAATTTAAATGACTAATCTAGGGGCCAGCAAACAGCACTGTGCATCCAGGAAAAGATCATCTGAGAGCATAATAATGTTGTAGAATTCATATGAACTGTTTTTTCATTATTCCCAATCAAGTGGGCCCACCCTCATGGTAGTTAGGGAGCAGAAACTCCTATCTGAGTGGACAGGTTCTCCTAAGACTCTCCCCTTGCATTGCTCTTCTCAATATGAACATGTCAGAGCAGGGAAGATGGCCATGGCTCGTTTTCGTGAACTAAAGCAATTTTTTGTGAACTCTTCTGTTTGTGAACCGAGTTGTTCTTGAACAGAAGCGTTCGTGAACCGAGGTATCACTGTACTTTGCATGAATGATCTTTCTTAAGCTGACCATACTCGGTCTCAATGTACAGTATTCTTTAGAGCTGCCAACATATTGGAGGAGGGTTGCTGTCATAGTTAAAATGATGGAAGAACCTTGTTGGTCATATTCATGTTACGATATGTGGATCAAATGTTAAACATGCAAGTACTCTTCCTGGTATAGAGTTCATCTACTCAGATTTATATCTTCTAGTTAGTGAAAGACAGACTGTCAGTGAAAAATACACACATCTAGAGAAGCATGGCTTATTATTGACTGTCACATGTAGACCCATAAGGATTTCTGGGTCCTTTCATGTATTCATTCTAATTAGTGGCTGTGCAATACATTTTGGGCCAGTAACACATTGATGTATCCTATTAACAGTATTTATCCTACTCAGACTCTGAAATCAGTTAATTGTACAGCTCCTGTCATACCTTAACCTCTTTGGCTTTAATCTGTTACCTTTACCTCTTTGGCCTTAATCTATGTAATGTTATTGTGTTGCAGCCATCTCCAGTGAATCAGTTGGGTATAATGAGGAGTTAAGCCTGAAAGCTGGACTTTATGAGCTCTTATTCATATTACATGCTGATAAGAATGATTGGGAATCAGGTCTCAAAGTACTGGATGAGGCCATCAACATTCTGCCACGTACTAAACACAGACTGTAAGTTTGTTACTTCTTTTTCGCTCTACTCATTTATTAAAGCTGAACTCCATGCAAACAAGCTAAATGCTCACATATATGGGAGTTATTTACCTGCCAAAAGATTTGCATCCTGTTCATCTAGTTTTGATATTTGCACAGCTCTGCCACATGACCGGAGACCTGATTTTTCTCTGCAGCTTTCCTAAGCACTGTGTAACCTTAGCTGGTAAAAGCAGAAGCAAAAAAGCCTTGAGTGCAAGAAGCCTGGACTTGTACTTGCCTTCAGTCCTAATCTAGCTAGCTAATCGTAGAAATTGACCGAGACGTCTTCTCTTCATTATGTGAGAAATTTGCCAGCGGAAAGCTAAATATAAACAGGGGATACAGGGGATACCATGACCCAAATATGGGCAATGGTCATATTTGTGAAACAACTTGTTACTAGGTGGGAGGAGCATGATGGGGAGCTGAGAGACTCAAAGTCGCTATTGGACTGTATAATGGCTTTGGATCCACCCACTGTGTGCTGTTAGTGAAAAGTAAAGAAGACATGATGGGGAACTAGTCTCTCAATTCCCCATCAGGCCCTGCCCACCCTAGGACAAAACGCCTAAGCCACGCACCTGTTAGTGTAACACTAAGTGAGAGCACTAAGGAAGAAGTGTCCAGTGTGGACAGTCCATTCTCAGTGCAACACAGCATTCAGCATAACAGCAGAAAGTGAAAATAAATTGATTGTGAAGAGTGAAATGTCTCCTTCTCCAGGGTTCTGTAGTCCATAACCTGGATACACTATGATGCTAAAGGAAAGCTTCTTCCCACATGGTCTTTCATCAGATGTTGAAGACCTACTTCTCAAGGCTTCTACCCAGGAGTTTTCTTGGATGAATCCTCTCCTTTCTGCAGCTGTTTTTTTGGACCAGCATTTGGCTCCCAAGCAGCCATATCAAGTTCAGCACTGTCAAGGGCCAGGTTTCTGCCCTTTCTATGTATTTTCAGAGAATACCAGCTTTTCACTCCTTGATTAAGACCTTTGTGCAGGGCTAAATAGCAAGCAATTGTGCTGAAAGTTTGAAAATACTTGCAAGTGTACAACTTGCTAGTGAAAATGTGCAGCAAGTTAACAGACTTACAATTCAACATTCCTACAAATCTATGGCAAGTTATCCTTACTATCTGGGGGTGGGGGTCTCCCATATAGCTCCTCTGTGACTCCTGTGTCCTGGTGACCATTAGAACAATGGGGGCGCCTGTTCTGGTGCCAACTAAGAGAGGGATTCCCCTGATTTTTTTTTTAAATGTCCATGTTGCATCTCCCACATAGGAGATGAAGGTTTTCTTTTTTCCAATGGCAAAAGAACAAATTACGGGACTGAACCTTTCCCTAATATGCCCAAAACTGGAAAACCATTTTGGCAATACAAACTTTATAGGGCCCTTATAAATGCTTTCTGAATCTGATGATCCTTACAGTACTACCTTTTAGAAGCTAAGACTTTACAGTACAAAGGCTAACAACTCATCATCTCCAGTTCTCAAATGTCGTAATTATCAGTACTGTTGTATTTGAATTTGGTAGGTCTACTTTTAGCCTGATCGCCAACTGCAATGGCAGAAAGTGTATAAGCTTAGTTCTGGTAATACATAATGATAAATATAATATGTATTGTTTAGGTTAAATGTTATTGTTGAATATGTTATAGAAACTCACTCTCACTCGACTCTGTAATCATTGTGAATGTGCCATGTGCATTTTATATACTTCCTCGCCTACGCAACATTTACTGTCAAGCATGCTAAAATAAAACAAAAGTCATACTTTGCAAATTAGTCATATACCTATGCACCTTTTAACTTATCTTCTATATAGTCCTGATCTCATCCGGGTTCAAAAAATAGTTCCTGGGTGGTTTTGTAAAGGCATAAACGGATTAAAGCACCTGTCTATAGCAAATCCAATGTCTTTTTGAGCAAGGGATTTGCATCAGCTTTATGTGTGTCTTCTCCATCTATAATATGAAATGGTTGACTGTTATACCTGCTTTAAATGCATGGCAACGCTTGTCATTTTGTTACCCTTCAAGCAAATATCAGCCTAGGAGCATGTCTAATCAGCAGGTGGGGGAAATAAATCAAATCGCAGTCTCATAAAACCCTATTTCAGTTAAATAATACTCATCATTTTCAATGCCTTTTTCCCCTCCAGTCCCGATCAGGTCTTAGGACTTAAACTTTGGAATCATATCACATGATATCTGTAAATAATTTGCCACAACATCATTACTATAAGTACCTACTAGAGTTTCAAGTGTTCTCAATGCCTTTTACACATTTCTTGACTTTCTGTATAAATTCTGCAGTGGAGCATCTCTATATTTAAAAGGCCAAAAAAAGAATTGACTTGTTCTTATGTGCCTTTTCTGTATTTGAAGTCTCATGGGCTGGGTTGTCGAGATGTTATTATTGGCATTCTAACATGACTAACCAGTCAGGAGCTTAAGGGCCATGTAACACTTGTGACCCTGTCACTGGTGAGAACTTTTGATCTTTACAGATATAGATATGTATGATTGCTGGAACAAACTGGGGGTAGGTTGTTTACTTCCCCGTTCATTTATTACTTATAAAGGCTGTTGGATTATTTTCTTCTGTTTCCACCTTATTTCCTATGATAGTATTGGATTATTTATAGTAAACAGAGAACAGAGTTAGACTCACAAGCATTAGGAGGAAACTGGACCAAGGCATTGGAAAGCCTCAGGTACACAGGTGTATACTGTGTGTATGTGTGTGTGTGTGTATGTAGATATAGATATAGATATAGATATAGATATAGATATATATATATATATATATATATATATATCTATATCTATATCTACATACAGAATCTCACAAAAGTGAGTACACCCCTCACATTTTTGTAAATATTTGATTTTATTATTTATCTGATGAGACCAAGATAAACTTGTTTGGTTCAGATGGTGTCAAGCATGTGTAGCGGCAACCAGGTGAGGAGTACAAAGACAAGTGTCTACAGTCAAGCATGGTGGTGAGAGTGTCATGGCCTGGGGCTGCATGAGTGCTGCCGACACTGGGGAGCTACAGTTCATTGAGAGAACCATAAATGCCAACATGTACTGTGACATACTGAAGCAGAGCATGATCCCCTCCCTTTGGAGACTGGGCTGCAGGGCAGTATTCCAACATGATAACGACCCCAAACGCACCTCCAAGACGACTGCTGCCTTGCTAAAAAAGCTGAGGGTAAAAGTGATGGACTGGCCAAACATGTCTCCAGACCTAAACCCTATTGAGCATCTGTGGGGCATCCTCAAACGGAAGGTGGAGGAGCGCAAGGTCTCTAACATCCACCAGCTCCGTGATATCATCATGGAGGAGAGGAAGAGGACTCCAGTGGCAACCTGTGAAGCTCTGGTGAACTCCATGCCCAAGAGGGTTAAGGCAGTGCTGGAAAACAATGGTGGCCACACAAAATATTGACACTTTGAGCTCAATTTGACATTTTCACATAGGGGTGTACTCACTTTTGTTGCCAGCAGTTTAGACATGAATGGCTGTGTGTTGAGTTATTTTGAGGGGACAGCAAAGTTACACTGTTATACAAGATGTACACTCACTACTCTACATTGTAGCAAAGTGTCATTTCTTCAGTGTTGTCACATGAAAAGATATAATAAAATATTTACAAAAATGTTAAGGGTGTATTCACTTTGGTGAGATAATTTGCCATAAAATGTGATCAGATCCTCTTAAAAGTCACAACAATAGACAAACACGACGTGCTTAAAGCGGAATTCCACCCAAAAGTGGAACTTCCGCTTATCTGATTCCCTCCCCCTCCAGTGCCACTTTTTTCCACCTTACGGGGGGAAGGGGGGTGGAGCCGGCACCTGTTTTTGACAGACACCCTGTCCCAACTTCGCTGGATTCCAAGACAGGTAAGTGTCCTAAGATTAAAAGTCAGCAGCTACAGTATGTGTTGCTGCTGACTTTTCATTTTTGGAGGGATGAGGGTGGAACACTGCTTTAAGCTGATAACACACAATCATATTCTCATGTCGGTATTGAACACATCCATTAAATCTTCACAGTGCGGAAGGAAAAAAGTAAGTGAATCCTAGCTGGTCAAACCTCATTGGCAGCAATGACTTCAAGCGAGCACTTACGGTAGCTCAGGAATACAACTGCACAATGTTCGGGAGGAATTTTTTACTTTTAAAGAGGAATGGACAAAAATTCCTACTGAATGTTGTGCAGGTCTGATCCAGGGCTAACAAAAGTGCTTACTAAACCACTTCAACCCAAAAGATTTTACCCCCTTTCTGACCAGAGCACTTTTTACAATTTGGCACTGCGTCCTTTTAACTAACAATTGCGCGGTCATGCAATGCTGTACCCAAACCAATTTTGTGTTCTTTTTTTCCCACAAATAGAGCTTTCTTTTGATGGTATTTGATCACCTCTGCGGTTTTTATTTTTTGAGCTATTAGGCTACTTTCACACTGAGACGCTTTACAGGCGATACAGCGCTAAAAATAGCGCCTGCATAGTGCCCTTAAAGAGCCTCTCCTGTCTCTCAGGCTTTCACACTGGAGCGGTGAGCGTGCAGTACGGTAAAAAAGTCCTGCAAGTGGCATCTTTGCAGAGTTGTAGGAGCGGTGTATACACCGCTCCTAAAGCGCCCCTGCCCATTGAAAACAGTGAGGCAGCGCCACCAAACCGCTGGGAAACCGCCGCTGCAGCGGCGCTTTACGGGCGGTGTTAACCCTGTTTCGGCTGCTAGCGGGAGTTAAAACCACCCCGCTAGCAGCCGAATAGCGCAGCTAAAACAATGGTAAATCATTGCTAAAAATAGCGCTGCTTTACCGCTAACGCCCGCCCGCCCCAGTGTGAAAGTAGTCTAAACAAAAAAGAGTGTCAATTTTGGAAAAAAACAATATTTTTTACTTTTTGCTATAATAAATATCCCCAAATTAAAAAAAAAAATAATTTCTTCATCAGTTTAGGCCAATATATATTCTTCTACATATTTTTAGTAAAAAAAATAGCAATAAGCGTATATTGATTGGTTTGCGCAACAGTTATAGCGTCTACAAACTATGGGAAAGATTTATGGCATTTTTATGATTTTTTTTTTTTTTTACTAGTAATGGCAGTGATCTGCAATTTTTAGCGGTACTGCGACATTGCGATGGACAGATCAGACACTTTTGACGCTTTTTTGGGACCAGTGACGTTTATACAGTGATTAGTGCTTTAAATAGGCACTGATTACTATGTAAATGTCACTGGTAGGGAAGGGGTTAACACTAGGGGGCGATCAAGGGGTTAAATGTGTGTTCCCTCAGTGTGTTCTAACTGTATGGGGATAGGACTGACTGGGGAGGAGACATATCTTTGTTCTTATTTAGTAGGAACAAACGATATGTCTCCTCTCCCGTGACAGAACAGGGATTTGTGTGTTTAAACACACAAATCCCCGTGCTGGCGCTCGTGCACGCGAGTGCAGCTGGTGCGTACCCTCTGGCAGCTCTAAAGGGAAGGACGTACCCATACAGGGTTTCGCCCAGGAGAGCCATTGTGCCACAATATATATGCGTGAGCCGGTTAAAGTCGACCAGGTAGGGTTCACTCCAGTTAGGTTTTCCTCCAGCACTGTGAATGTTTAATGGGTGTGTTCAATAAAGACACAAGACAATACAATTGTTTGTATGTTATTAGCTAAAAACACATTGTGTTTGTCTATTTTGACTTAGATGTGGATCAGAACACATTTTATGGCATATTATTGCAGAAAACCAGTTAATTCCAAGGGGTACACATATGGTTCCACCGGGTTAACTTACTTTTTCTTGCCACTGTATATGTGACAATGCTGCGGTGCTGCACCTTGTCATGGTGTCAGAAGGGTTAGATGTCACCTAGGATTCTCAGTCAGGCTGATTGCAAGGCTCCTATTTTGTTGTCTGATGTCTGTTCTAAATGTTAAAAACTAGTTTTGCAGCTATCTCCAAAATTAGTAACTCCTGGACTGTGGGTTCTTGAGCCCAGATGCTTTGTAGAGACTTAGGAGGGATGAAGTCTCTAACTCCACATCTTACTGGAAACCAGCAACATGTCTCAAAAAAGTTGGGAAAGGGCAACAAAAAGCTGGCAAAGTAAGGGGTACTAACAAAGAAGAGCTGGAAGAACATGGAATGAATTTGGTTTGAATTGGCAACAGGTCAGTAACAAGATTGGGTATAAAAAGGGCATATTGGAGAGTCAATGTGTCTCAGAAATAAAGATGAACAGAGGTTCACCAATCTGTAAAAAGCTGTATCTAAAAATTGTCGAACAATTTCAGAATAATATTCTTCAACATAAAATTGCAAAGACTTAAAATATATATTCTTAGATTGTAAGCTCTAACGAGCAGGGCCCTCTAATTCCTCTTGCATCAAATTGTATTCTAACTGTAATGCCTGCCTTCATTTTGTAAAGCGCTGTGCAAACTGTATAATAATAATTTAAAAAAATCTTAAAATGGAGGATGCAAAGTGTGCTGATCTGCGCACACATATATATCTTCCAAGCCAAGAAAAAAAATAGATGCAATCCGTGTGTGACAGACCTAGCTGGGAGAGAGACTTTTGGAGGGGACTGCTAGCCTCTTGCCGATCGATCGTGGGCCCTGGCATTTGGGGGAACGGTGCTGTTTGTGAGCTGTATGCCTGGGGACCCTTGAGGTGGTATTACTGTGGATTCGGGTCCTGGTCCCCCAGGACACACAGACTCTGGGGACCCTGGATTTGCCATATTAGAAATAGTGGCTGATACATAATTCTGGGACAAATACTGTTAAAAGATGCTGATGTAAATTCCAGCCACCTGTCTGTCTTGCCTGCTAGAATGTGTATTGTAAATAAGTCTAGTATGGGATCTAAGGGTCATTAGATCCCCATTGTTGTTTGTGTTAATTAACTCTGCTATTGTGTGAAGAAGAGTCTGTGTTGATTTGTGACAATGTTGATTGGGTTTTCTGAGCTACAAGACGGCCAGTCTGGCCTAAAAGTCATGTCTGAATCATCTAGGCTGTCTAAAGGGATTAGTTAATTAGCGCATGTTAATTAGGTTTCTGGTCACAGGTGTATGTTCAGAGTAATATGAGCAGGAGGTATACACCTCCTCTTTTACTGTATAAAAGAGAGTGTATACCTTTCAATAAAAGAGATTCCTGTTTGAACTTACATACAGCCTGCCTGGTGTTTGTTCTGAGCTACACAACTGGATTAGAACGGCACATAGCTGTAGTTCTAGTCCCGGAGCATCGGATGCCGAACCATCAGATGTGCGATCTGCAATCTGATTCAATAGCCGCAGAGGAGTGTTGGGAGAGTGGAACCGAGCGAGCAGGGGCTCGTTACACCGTGCGATTATAAAAGTATAAAAATGTGCATATCCACAAAAAATACATATATGATGTTGTGCCTATAATCACATGACAAATCTGCAATAATGAATACAGATAAAGGATTTCATAGTCCACAATAAAAAAGTGATACACAAATGATTGTGACGTGAAGGTTGAATGTCCAATCCGACTGTGCAAATGTCTTTTAAAGTTACATGGTTTCACCATTAACTGCGTGTGTCCATGTAGATTTACTATCTTCTGTTTCACCGTGGTGTCACCTCTGTGCTATCTAACCTCGCACCTCAATTCAGCTTAAGATAAGCATGTAATAATAATCTCTGATCAAGTGGTGCTGTTGCATCCCCTCTCTTCTGGGGGTCATCTATCTGCCCTTCCCAGCTGGCTGATCTCTATAATAGATAGGATTTCCATGGTGGTCCTGGGGGTCCCCTCTTTCCATCCCATCTGTAATTATGCAAATGTAAAATCAACTGCCATAGTGTAGTATCGTTTAAAAGTGTATTAAGAATAAACAGCTATTACCCACTCATTCATTTAATATGTTAAAAACGCATGAGTGCCAAACTTGTATCCGTGCAGATGCCACTTCGGGTATGCCTCCGCTCACTCCCTACGCGTTAAGTCACTCCCACATGACTTCTTCAGGGAATAGCGGTAGGTCTATGTGATGTCTTTATATAGCTTAATATTGTTTAAAGTAGATGTAAACCCTCACATATACCCAGTGAATTGAACAGCCTCAGATGATACACAGAGATGAAAAAAACCTCCCTACATAAGTTTTACATCAGGTTAGAATTTTCACTTCGCTTATACTGGAAGACAGCTGATTAGAGGAAATGCACCCCCTGCCCTCCACATTGACAGAAGAACAAAGATACTGTCAGTGCTGTGCTGTGACAAGACAGGCTCTCTGCTAAACTATTTAAAACAACCACCCACGACACAAATTTTCAGCTGCTTTTATCTCCCATCTTGTGAACTTGTCAGAAGTTATCATGCGGATAACAGAAGAACAGAGCAGCATAAAGACACGGGACTTAGAGCTTTGGAGAGAGATAAGAAAACACTGCAGATATATGTGCCTAGGTCAGATTTCATGAGTTGGGTTTACATCTACTTTAACCATGTGGTATCTATGGCCACCATCTTATCTTAAGCTGAATTGGGGTGAGAGGCTAGATAGTACAGAGGTGACACCACAGTGAAAAGGGACAGTAGTACAGTAAATCTTCATGAACACACGCAGTTAAAGGTGAAGGGATGTACAACAGCATATATGTGTTTTGCGGATTTGCACATTTTTATACTTCTATAATCACACTGATTGCATCTATTTGTTGCCTTTGGAAGATATATATGTGTGCAGATCAGTACACTTTGTATCACCAATTTTAAGTTGCATACATTTTTATAAATTTTGTTGGTTTTGTAGGATACACATAGCACATGGCACATTTATTCTGGTAGCGCAGCACTATTTACTTTATACGCACATTCACCATAATAGCTAAGGATAATCTTCTGAGTGTTTGCAGCAGCTGGATCACCTTCTTTTTTTATTTCACACACAAGGTAGCACGAGAGTAACCGACCATACACAAAAAAAATATCATCATCTCCAGTAGATAATATCATCAAAATATTGAGAGAATCTAGATAAATCTCTGTGCGCAAGGGACAGGGCCAAAATACAAGATTGGATGCCCGTGATCTACGGCCCTCAGATGGCATTGCATTACAAACAGGCATGAAGTTTTTGATAGACATCACTGCATGGGCTCAGGAATACTTCCAAAAGTTACTGTCTTTGAACACAGTTTACCATACCATCCAAAAATGTAAGGTAAAGCTCTATCATGCAAAGAAGAAGTCATATGAGAAAATGATCCTGAAACGCCACTGTTTTCTCTGGGCCAAAAATCAATTATAATGGTCTGGTGCAAAGTGGAAAGCTCTTCTGTGGTCAGACAAATCAAAATTTTAAATTCTTTTTGGCAACCATGGGCACTGCGTCCTCTGGACTAAATTGGAAAAAAACCTCCTGGCTTGTTATCAGCACTCAGTTCAAAGCTTGCATCTCTGATGGCACAGGGGTGCATTAGTGCGTATGGAATGGGCAACTTGCACATCTGGAAAGCCACCATCAGTGCTGAAAGATATATGCAGGTTTTAAAGCAGCATATGCTACCTTCCAGGTTATGACTTTTTAAGGGAAGGCCTTGCATATTTTAGCAGGAAAATGCTAAACTGCATACTGCACCTATGACAACAGCATGATATCATAGTAGAAGAGTCAAGGTGCCTACCTGGCCTGCCTGCACTCCAGACCTTTTACCAGATGAAAATATTTGGTGCTTGAAATGAAAACTACAACAAAGAAGACCCAGGACTATTGAACAGTTAGAATCCTATATCAGGCAAGAATGGGACATCATTTCTCTCCCAAAACTCCAGCAATTGGTCTCCTCAATTCCAAGATGTTTTTAGATTGTTAAAAGAAGAGTGTATCTTTTGCCTGGGTGCATATATGGAGCTCTTTCTCAAGCCGAAGCAGCCGGCGGCATCAACCCCGGATCCTGCCAAGATGGCGACGGTATCAGCCACGAGGACAGAGCCTGATGCGCCTGCAGGAGGAGGAGAGTGACATGATCATGGTAACGATATGCTGTCATTCTCTCCATCTAGCGATCTCTCCCCCGCTCTCTGTCTCTCACATCCCTGGGCAGTCCGGGGGGGGGGGGGGAACCCAGCAGCTCATTACAATGGGTCTCACAGGGCATCCAGCACTCCCAGCAGCGGAGATCAGCGGTCGGTGTGCCACTGCCCGTCTCACTACAAGCCTCCATAAGTGCAGCACCACTGACTTTGCCCTTACATGAGCCCCCACCCGCACTCAATGGAGAGCAGGCACTGTGGGCGCTCTTACAAAAACTGCCCACTAGAGATGATCTGGACTCTGTGGCAGCCAAAATGGAGGCAGCACTCCGCAGGGAGATTGTGGGAATTAAACAAACAGTGGCAGAGGTTTCCACACGTGTCACCTCTGTAGAAGCTGACACTGCTGCCTTACGCCAAGATGTTACTGCCTTACATGATACACAAGCGAAAGTGACAGACCAAATCGCACAACTACATTGTACACCTGGAAAATCGTAGGCGCAACATCAGAATCCGCGGCTTGCCGGAAGCAACCCAGCAAGCAGACCTCAAGATGACGGTGACTGCTATATTTAATGATTGCCTAGAGCGCCCGACGGAAACACCTATTGCCATCGACAGAGTTCACAGAACCCTTGGTCCCAGAAACACAGCAGACGACAGACCTAGAGATGTCCTTTGCTGCTTGCATAATTACTCCATCAAAGAGGACATTCTGCAACGGGCTTGGCATAGAGGGCCTATGGACTTTGACGGAGCCCAGGTTTCTCTCCTGCCAGATGTCTCTCGGAGGACCCTGCAAATGCGACGCTGTATGAAACCTCTACTGGAGAAATTCGGAGAACGGGGAATCACATATAAGTGGGGTCACCCTTTCCATTTGATTGCACAGAAGGGAGGCCCACCTTCCTCAATTCCCTTGGGCTGCCATTGATGTCATTACCCAACTGGCTAGCGTTTGTACTGACTCCCAGCATCAATAACCCAGCAGGGAAGCCTCCTGATAGGTCTCAAAGGCCTCGACGCAACCGCCAATCTCAATGCAATGCAATGCTCGGCCCCGGTTCTCTGGGTTCGCCCCCACTTCTGCCGGCCTACAGTTCTGGTGCAGCGACCGGTTTGTGAAAGCTAATTATAATAACCTCTAGAGATAAGTATCTGCTTAGCGATAATGTTCTGCTGCGGCTGGTCCCCCCTCTGTTCTCCCCCCTCCTCCCCTTCCCCTCCCTCCTTCCCCTCACCCTCCCTCCTTCTCCTCCCCTACTTCCCCTCCCCCCCTCCCCCTTTTTTTTTGCCCATGGGACAGAGTAAGACATTTTTCAATACAAATGCCCTGTATGGGGACCCAGGGATTGTTCCGGTTGGACCTTTATCCCCCTCAGGGGTGTTGGCTTGGGGGTGGGGTGGCTGTTGGCTCCCATTGGGTCTAGGCTCGGTGGGGGCGAGCGGCCCCTCCATTAGACGGAACCGGGGGCAGGTTGTTGGTGTCTGTAATAGTTCACCTAAGATTCCAGATACTACTGAATGTCACATTATTGACTGTTAAAAATGTTTTAGAAACTGTTATGCCAAACTTAATGTTTAAAATTTCTTTATAGCTTGTGTTTCCTTTTGGATCTATTTCTGTAATATGAAGCCTAACGTAATAATGCGGACCCTGATAGGACCGTTACCAGTGAGATGTATTTGAGGGGGGGCCCCTTGCTCTGGGAGCCCGACCTCTGAAGTGCCTTGCCTCTCCCCCCACCATAAAAGGTTCTGCGTACCTTCAGTAGGCGATTCTTAGAATGGAATAGAGAGTGCTCTCGGATTTACTCTTGGAGGTTGGTTACCTCTGCTTCTATAGTCCTGTCTGGGCGAGTTTTATGGCGTTATTCACATTCATGGAGTTTTGCGAGCAATTCGGACAGAGTTTTCTCTCTGGCTACTTTGAGTCTGTGGTTTGATGAATATACTTCTTATGTAGCACTTATGCGCTGCCCAAATAGATAAAGAATTAGGGACCGACTGGTTGTTACTCTCGAAGAGTCTCAACTCTCGTAAAATGTCTGCTCTAACTGCTGGATCCTGGATAAGAGATTTGTTTAGTCGCCATGTGGCTGTTTTAGGTGCTGATCGCTGCAAGGTTAAGGTCAAAGAAATCGGAGCAATGTGCCCTATCTGGGCTCCCGAGACCAGTGGGATCGTAGTGTGGGAGACCAAGAAGAGGTCAATCCTGGAGTATGAGCTATGAGCTGCCGAGAAGAAAGTGTAGTCCCTCTCCTGCGGATGGAGAATCCGCCAAATGTCAACTAATCTTTGGGAGTGTAACAATTTCCTGATTCAGTTCCGGGACCTCAGATACAGGGCCGAAGAACCCGTCGATGTGTCTTTGCGAGGATCAATGGTAAGATTAAGGTCTCCTCCTAACACCAATGTTCCCTCTGTGAAGGAGGCCAGGGCGTTCAAGCATGATTCGAGCACCGGGAGCTGGTCCACATTTGGCAGGTACAGGTTCGCAAAGGTAAATGTCTGTGACTGGAGAGTACCCTTAACAAAAAGGTTCGGTAATAAGTGCAGCAGGTCATTAGCAAATGCCATAAGGACCCAACGCAACCTATCCTACATCCCTGCCTTATCTTCCTCCACAGGAACCAAAATTCATGACTCCGCAGAAATGGCAGAGTCCTTCAGGGTATTCTATGAGGCTCTCTATAATCTGCATTCCCACCCCCCGGGAGAACGGCCCCAGAATAGTTTGGAGGCCATAGAGGCCTACCTGGCGGCAGCGAACCTGCCTTCCCTCAACGAGGGAGAGGTGGTCTTGCTCTCGCAGCCTATCACTACGGATGAGCTCACGCAGGCCTTAGCAGGCACTCTGAGGGCGAAAGCGCCCGGTTCCGATGGCTTCACAATTTTTTATTATAAAACCTTCCAAGCTCAACTGGCAACTCACTTTGTCACTGCCTTCAATGCAATATTAGATAATCACGCCATACCATCAGACCTCTTGCAAGCCAGCATATCTGTCATCCCTAAGCCTGAGAAGGACCTGCTCCTCTGTGCAAGTTATAGGCCTATCTCCCTCCTTAATTGTGATTTTAAATTATTTACGAAAATTTTGGCTGAACGAATAGGCTCTGTTCTCCAACGCATAATCCCACTAGACCAGGTGGGCTTTGTCCGCAGATGCCGAAAAGGCGTTTGACAGGGTGAACTGGACTTTCCTCTTGGCTACCTTGCGACACCTCGGCATGCCAGCCCCCATCCTAGCTTGGATATCTGCCCTTTACTCTTCCCCTACCGCATCAGTTAGAGTAAACGGATGACCTCCAACCCCTTCAAAATAAGTAATGGTACGAGACAGGGATGCCCACTTTCCCCGCTCATTTTTATACTTTCCCTAGAACCCCTATTACAACACATTAGGCTTAATCCGGACATTGAAGGACTCGAAACGAGCACCTACCACCATAAAATTGCTGCCTATGCGGATGACCTGCTATTTTACATTTCGGACCCGCATACGTCTCTCCCAATCTTATTATCAGAAATACACCAATATGGAAAGCTCTCAGATTTTAAAATTAATCTCCAAAAGTCAGAGGTGCTAAACATTTCTCTTACCCGTGGCGCCCGGGCTTCCCTTAGCGGCAATTTTCCCTTCCGGTGGACACCCCAGGCCATCCAATATTTTGGCACTAAAATCCCCTCTGACTTACACCTCATTTACCAACTCAACTTTCAACCACTCTTGAGCGCTTTCTCCTCAGACCTAGACAGATGGAGGAACCTGGCGGTCTCCTGGTTTGGTAGATGCAATGTCTTAAAGATGAATATCATGCCGAGACTGCTTTACCTCCTACAAGCACTGCCTGTTAGGATACCACAGATCTTCTTCCGTAAGTTACGCTCAGTCTTTATTAGATATGTATGGGCGGGGCAAACCAACGAGGCTCAAGAGATCTCTTTTGCAACGATCAAAACCCAGAGGGGGTCTTGGTCTCCCTGACCCAGCTCTGTACTACACAGCAGTCCACATGAACAGAGTGGTGGACTGGTGTAGGCACTCATCACATAAGCTATGGATTGGTTTAGAACAGGAAACAGTTCCTTTTGCCCTTGAGGGTCTACCCTGGAGTGGAACTCGTTCCTCCAGAGTATCCCCTTCACACCCATTAATTGAACCTACCCTACAGGAGCTTTGCAGATACTTTAAGATTGTGGAGATGCCCAGTTTTCCCTCCCCGCTGACACCCATAATTGGACATCTGGACTTTTTACCAGGCCTCACTGATAGGTCCTTCCGACCCCAATTGGATCAGAGCCTAGTTAGAGCCTCATCTTTTTGTGGGCCATCTGAATGGATCCACCTCTCAAGCATGTATCCTTCACTCCTCCATGTTGGGCAAATGGAAGATCTTACAACTGTCACATTTCCTCAGATCCCTACCGGAGATCAGCGGTTTTTGCAGACAACCAACGCCCTTTGAGGAGTTATGCCTAGGAGAGGAGCCAATATGGAAATCTCTTTCTTATTCTTGCAATATCTTACTGACCCATACATCCCAACAGGATCCCCCGTATCTGAGGAAGTGGGAGAGAGATCTTAATATTACGTTTATGGAAGATCAAAAAGTTTGGATCCTCTTTTTTGCACATAAATCCTCCTTGTGTAGCAAATACCAAGAAATCGCCTACAAAATCCTGACGCGTTGGTACAAGACCCCCTCTGTGTTAGCATCCATATTCCCGGGACATAGTCCCCTCTGCTGGAGATGTGGCACACAGAACGGCACATTACTTCACATTTTCTGGGAGTGCCCAGTCTTGACTCCCTTCTGGAGGCAGGTCCTGGGAATCATCCACAAACTTACTGATGTGGCTCTCCAGGACAACCCAGCAGCTATACTCCTGAATCTGACTCCAATGTCCAGCAAGCGCTACCGCAAATCCCTATTGAAACACCTCTTGAGCGCGGCCAGGGCATGTATCCCCAGCATGTGGAAACAGCAGTCCCCCCCCCCGACAGTTACACAGTGGTTTGTTAGAGTTTGTGATATTCAGCGGATGGAGCACCTTACATATATTTAGGCGTCCTGTCCTTGGATGGCTTGGGGTCGCGGGTCGTTGGCCTCGCCGGAGCTTCACACCCACCCCCCTTCCTTGTTATTCCCTCACTTTTGATCCTCTTTATCCCTATCCCATTTTTATTAATCTATTTATTTTTATTTTTTTATTTTTTTCTCTCTTTCTCTAATGACACCACTGGTGTCACTTACCCCTCTTCCCCATAATGAAGAAAAACCCCCGGTTTACGGCATCCCATTTTGGTATTGCTCCTATGTTCCTAGGATTGAGAACCATACTTTATAGGGAATACGACGTTTAGAATTAAATTACCAAAACATAGTAGCGTAATATTTGTCCAATAGGGACAAGCAGGTCTTACTCCTTGTGAGGTCACTTATCCCCCAGTTCATTATACTGAATAATTGGTGCAGCTCCATTGGAACTACGTTTAGTTTATTTTTATTCTTGTTTCCGGTTAGAGGGATTAGAGGGATTTCTCTTCTGTACTGCTAGATAAAGCAGACTAAAGTCGCTAATTCACGACTTCCTGCATCACTAGCACATTCCAATGGAACCCTGAATCACACCAATGTACATTGTCTTGCTTGAATTTTTGTGAATAACTATTAACGGAAATGCTTGATTGCCATGTTGTATTCCTTGTTTACTTGTATAAACCGCATTCCTTTAACCACTTGACCACTGGGCACTTAAACCCCCTTCCTAACAAGACCAATTTTCAGCTTTCGGTGCTCTCACACTTTGAATGACAATTACTCAGTCATACAACACTGTACCCATATGAAATTTTTGTCCTTTTTTTCACACAAATAGAGCTTTCTTTTGGTGGTATTTAATCACCATTGGGTTTTTTATTTTTTGCGCTATAAAAGAAAAAAGACTGAAAATTTGGTAAAAAAATGAATTTTTCTTTGTTTCTGTTATAAAATTTAGCAAATTGGTAATTTTTCTTCGTAAATTTTGGCCACAATTTATACTGCTACATATCTTTGGTAAAAATAAGTACAACTTGGTGTATATTATTTGGTCTTTGTGAATGTTAGAGAGTCCAAAAGCTATGGTGCCAATATCTGAAAATTGATCACACCTGAAGTACTGACGGCCTATCTAATTTCTTGAGACCCTAACATGCCAGAAAAGTACAAATACCCCCCAAATGACCCCTATTTGGAAAGAAGACATTCCAAGGTATTTGAAAAGATGCATGGTGAGGTTTTCTTAAATTGTCATCTTTTCCCACAATTCTTTGCAAAATCAAATTTTTTTCATTTTTTTTTTTCACAGAATTGTCATATTAGAAGGTTATTTCTCACACACAGCATATGCATACAACAAATTACACCCCAAAACACATTCTGCTATTACTCCCGAGTATGGCGATACCACATGTGTGAGACCTTTACACAGCGTGGCCACATACAGAGGCCCAACATGCAGGGAGCACCTCCAGTCGTTCTGGAGCACCCAGGCCAATTCTTATATTTCTCTCTTACATGTAAAAATAATAATTTATTTGCTAGAAAATTACATAGAACCCCAAAGCATTATATATATTTTTTTAGCAAAGACCCTAGAGAATACAATGGCGGTTGTTAGAACTTTTTATCTTGCACGGTATTTGCGCAGCAATTTTTCGAACGCGTTTTTTTGTGCTTAAAAAAAAACAAAATAGTAAAGTTAGCCCAATGTTTTTGCATAATGTGAAAGATGAAGTTACACCGAGTAAATAGATACCTAACATGTCACCCTTCAAAATTGCACACGCTCGTGGAATGGTGCCAAACTTCGCTACTTAAAAATCTCCATAGGTGACGCTTTAAAATTTTTTACTGGTTACATGTTTTGAGTTACAGAGGAGGTCTAGGGCCAAAATTATTGCTCTCGCTCCAACGTTCGCAGTGATACCTCACATGTGTGGTTTGAACACCGTTTTCATATGTGGGCGGGACTTACGTATGTGTTCGCTTCTGCATGCGAGCACACGGACAGGGGCGCTTTAAACATTTTTTTACTTTATTTATTTTAGTTTGACACTTTTTTCCCCCCAAAAAAATTTTTGATCACTTTTATTTCTATTACAAGGAATGTAAACATCCTTGTAATAGGAATATGGCATGACAGGTCCTCTTTACAGTGAGATATGGGGGTCAATAAGACCCCACATCTCACCTCTAAGCTGGGAAGCCTGAAATTAAAAAAAAAAAAATGATCCTGGCTTTGATCGTAGCGGTGAGTCGGTAGAAGCACCGGAGGGTGGCGGGAAGGGGGGGCATCCCCTCTCGCCTCCCATAAGAACGATCAAGCAGTGGAACAGCCACTATGATTGTTCTTATGGTGTAGGGAATCGCTGGCTGAAAAAGATGATATCTGAATGATACCTGTAGCTGCAGGCATCATTCAGATATCCCCGCTCAAAGTCAAGGACGTCATATGACGGTGGGCGGGAACTGGTTAAAAATTGAGGAGTATTGCAGAGTATTGTGGGGTATTGCGGAGTAGTGCAGGGTATATTGCAGAGTATTGCTGGGTATATTGCAGAGTATTGCTGGGTATATTGCAGAATATTGCTGGGTATATTGCAGAGTATTGCTGGGTATATTGCTGGGTATATTGCAGAGTATTGCTGGGTATATTGCAGAGTATTGCTGGGTATATTGCAGAGTATTGCATGGGAAAATTGCAGGGTACATTGCAGAGTATTGCAGAGTATTGCCGGGTATATTGCAGAGTATTGCCGGGTATATTGCAGAGTATTGCCGGGTATATTGCAGAGTATTGCCGGGTATATTGCAGAGTATTGCAGGGTATATTGCAGAGTATTGCAGGGTATATTGCAGAGTATTGCTGGGTATAATGCAGAGTAGTGCGGGGTATAATGCAGAGTATTGCGGTGTATATTGCGTATATTGCAGAGTATTGCGGGCTATAATGCAGAGTATTGCAGGGTATAATGCAGGGTATATTGCAGGGATGGCTGAGCATGGAGGGATGGATGGATGTGACTACAATTGTCACTGAGCACCACCGTGGGCACTACACATGCAGCCCACAGCGGTGCTGCCATCCGATTCCTCCCCCTCTCCCCTCGCACTGTACCGATCGGTACAGAGAGGGGAGGAGAGGAACCGGCGTCATGACATGACGCCGGTCTGTTTACATGTGATCGCTCCGTCATTTGACGGAGCGATCACATGGTAAACAGCTGCGATTAGCGGCCATTTACCGTGATCCGTGAGGACCCGGCGGTCACGGAAGTTCCCGGGTGCGCGCCCCAGGGGGCGCGCGAGAGCAGGATTCTGGGATGACGTCCATGGACGTCCACCCAGAACTAGCCGACCGCGCTGCAGCCGTCTTTCGGCTATGGCCCGGTCGGCAAGTGGTTAAATAAAGATTTTTTAAAAAAAGAAAAAAAAAAAAGAAGAGAATATGCTACATCGTGGTAAACATGGTTCTGTCCCAACTTTTTTGCTGCCATCAATTTCATTATGATCTAATTGTTTTCTTAAAATGGTACATTTTCTCAATTTAAACATTTGATATGCTTTTTATTTTCTATTGTGAATAATATATGTGTTTATGAGATTTGCATATCATTGCATTCATTTTTTTTGTAGATTTGTCCCAACTTTTTTGGAATTGGGGTTGCATAAAAATGGTTGTTCACTTTTTCAAAATGCTGCAGTTACTAATAGACTAACACAAATCTCAGTAATCTGTTTGTTACAGAACTTACAATTGATACAAGGCATGCAGAGATAATTATTTAATAAGCAGTGGAATGGTCAAGGTTCGTCCATAGCATCTAACCTCGATATAGATAGATGGAGTATAAATGATTGTTAAAGCGTAACTCCACCTTTGTTGAGAAAAAAACATTCCCCTCTGGGTGGTGTTTTTTTCTGTGCCTCTGTACTGAGTGGGTCTTATGGGAGTGGTTTCATAATTAACTGTCAGGTGTGCAGCTACATGGCACTAATGAGGAAATCTGCTGGGCCTGCATCCTTTTAGACGTGTTCCTATTGAAAGTATATCTCAAAAAATTACATTTTTGTTGCAAGGGATGCCTGAAATCTGACTTGTATCTTAGGCAGACTTCTGGGAAAATTGGTGAGCCAATCACACAAGCAGGAATTATGTTTCTGGGGAGTGGTCAGTACACTCTCTGTGTACAGAACAACTCCAGGTAGCCATATTGCAATGTATTCTAAGAAAATTACATTGGCTGCAGATTGAAAAGGAAAGGTAATTTTTAAGAACATTCAGTTACAAAATGATTAGTGTCGCAATCATATGCGCTATATTATTTTTTCTTTATGTGCTATTTTTTTCCCCACGAAAGTGGAGTTACCCTTTAAATGTTTAAATTCTACATTAAAAAAAAATAATGTCTTTTCAGGTAGGCTAAATTTGTTTATTGATTCATTTATCTAGTAATGCATTTCTCTTTTCTCAGTGTCATCTTCAAACACCGTGTTCTTGTAAAGGCACGTTTGGGTCATAACTTTTTCATGGACATCCAGAAGTTCAAGGATGAAAGTGAAGACTATGTGTCATACATTTGGCATCATGTTGCCAAAACCTGCAGAAGCAGCCGTGAACAGTTAGCCTGCTATATGAATGCAATTGATGCTTTGAAGGTTTGTAAACCAGATCTTTCTATAGACATGTCAGTTTTGAAGTTTCAGGGTACACTTAGACCCTAGTGTGCTCATTAACACCCTGGAAACTACCCAACACACAATTTGTAATATTTCAAGTCAGTTTTGCATTATTCATTACATACGTAATCTGTATTTTGTCTTTAAAGAAGCCAGAAAATGATTGGCAGAAAGTGGAGTACTTGCTAGAACTGGCAGAATGGTTGTACTGCAAACAGTTTTCTCTAAGCGATGTTATGAATATGCTTGATTGGGCGGTGGACATACTGCTTCATATGAAGTTTTCCAGTAATGCAGAGGAAGGTGAGACACACATCTGTATAGTTTATAATATAATATTAACTTTCTTGAATTGTGTTTTTAAAGTCAAACGCTGCTTTTGTTTTAGCCTTTTTTGGCTTAAACAGGCTTAAACCCTATCTAAAGCCTATCCTACTCCCCCTCCTCTACCCAATTTGGCATGTCATTTTTTGGGGGGGAGCATGTACCTAGTTTTGACAGGTACCTGCTCCCACTTCTGCTTTCACTTCCCCTCTCCTCCTCCCTCCCTGCAGTCTTCTGGGACACGTCACAGCTCCCAGAAGACTGCAGAACCATTCGCAAATCGCAGGGTGGCTCACGCATGCTTTGTGGGCAGCCATATGTGAAATCCCAAGCAGCACAGCCAGTTGCCCACAGTTAAGATGCAGTACTGGGAACCCAAAGGCTAGTAAAGAATTGAGGACGGTACTTGATCCATGGACAAGTGAGTGTCCTATTATTAAAAATTAGCCGCTACAGGATTTGTAGCTGCTGACTTAATTTTCTGTTATAGCGTGGAAAACGGCTTTAAAACCCCTGCCAGATTTTTTCCATCTGTGTCACAGATTTTCCTTAATTTCCTGTTATATAGACACAAGAGGAAGTGAGATAAACTCTCTCTCTTTCTCTTGAGAGAGAGAGAGAGAGAGAGCTAGAAACTCTCGTAGACCACCCAGAACAAGTATCCCCGTGGAGTGATTTCCCCTATAATACTTCTCTGGTGACAACTCAAATTTTTGTATTTTTTTGTTACTTTACTTACAGTCCCAGTGACAATGGTCACCAGGAAAAATAGAGAAGGAATCTCATCAGCATGGACACAGCAATAAAAATTGATGGGTTCTAACTCCTCGCCACTCAATCCAAATGTAAAAAAAGTTTTAAAACATTAAAAATGAATCTATGACATGGAAGAAACCAATGTTATAAAAACAGAAACTACAACTCAATTCCACAATAGATGGAGACCTTGTTACATGCTCACACTATCAGAGACCTTTAAAATAATTTTTTCCAATTAAAACTTCCTGTGGATTTTTTTCAAGAGCTCAATTTACTTTTAAGAGCTCCACTAATGCCCATACAACACTACATAAAGTAGTACTCCTCTTTTTCTATTCGTTATTTATTACCCATTTCCTATCTTTAAAAGTTAATACCAGTCTTCATAAGCTTTCTTAAGGCTATTATCACATATCTTAAACATATTAATGTTCCTGATAACAGATGAATACGTGTTTAAACTTTGTTTATTCATAGCTATCTTAATTTCCTTTGAAAAGAACAAATAATTATCATTTATTTTGCCATACTTCATTTGTTCTTTACAAGTCATGTATATTTGAAGTATATTTTACCTCTTGTTATTGTTGTTTGTTTGCATATTTGGTATTTTTATATACCTCACTATGTTCTGTATTTCATTTTTTTTTCCTTTGCAATAAACTTTATTGTGAAAAAAAAAATAAAACATTTTAAACCCTTTACTCAAAAAACATATCTTTGCCTTTATTTGCTGATGCGTTTTCCATTGAAATCAATGCAAATGCATTCAAGTGCACATCAACAGCTGTCATAACGCATATCAATGTACATCAATGCAGATTGCTTTGCCATACACAATTAAACACACAGCAGAGCACATCAATGTTCATCGACATGCATTAAAATGCATTTCCATTGATTTTGTGAAGAAGGTATCGGGGAAAAGATGCACCATAAAGGATAGGCCTTTAAATTCAGCTCTGTGTATAAAAGTGTCTCAACCCAGAAGTACAACTTAATTAAAAAATCTGAAGTTCTGATAGACTGTATTTATTTGTGATGTATTGCAGTTTATTGTTGTTTTTTTATCTTTTATGTCTGTTATTTTATGTATTCCATTTTTAAATGTAGATAAAGTTTATAGGTATTTACTAGATTTTTTTTGTGCATAAATGCTTTTTCGTTTCTTCAATTGCCTGAAATGTAAGCAGGTAAAACTCAAAAAATAAAACCGAAGCCTAGAAAGAAATTGTCCCAGAATAAGGAGCCAGCAAATGAACAAGATCCAAACCCTGAGGTTACCGAGACAGGACCTGGAGAACAGCCTGGCAGCCCTTGTAACTCCCTGGAAGACTTGAAGAACATTAGACAGCTAGAGACCTTAGCACGAGCTCACACTTTATTGGCTTCTCTTAGCGGTCAGGGTTCACATAATCATGAGCAAGACTGTCTGATGGCATATGGGTATATAATCCGTATTTGGCAGGTATGTTGGCAAATTACTTTCTTTTCTGCAGCAAACTTCAATTTGCTAATGCAGACAATAACATTCTTTATATTGTATATATATATTGTGTATGAAAATTATTAAAGTTAATGATCAGAGATATTCTTAAAATGTTTAAATTAATTGGAAATCTCAGGCATCCAGGAAAGGTAGAATGGGAAGACGGGACTTAGTAGAGCTCAGCGTAAGGATTGCACAATGGTAAGAAGACAAGATATGTTTATACACTAACCAAATCAGTGCGATTTACCTTTAAATAGACACTTGTACTGCCTATAAAAAGTAAAATGTATACAATTTACAAACTACAAAAGATGTTTTACCATTGGTGCATGCCCATTTTAATAGAATCTTCAGTATTATATACTGTAGATCTATTATTAAGTTGACGTATAATTGCTAGCAAACCTGGATACAGATTGAGGTATAAAAATTAAAAAACTGACAGTCCAATGAGAAATTGCAGTCACATTGCTACAAGTGTAAAATAAAGATCCTTTTGATAAAGCTTTGTGAATTAGGCTTAGTCTGCTTTGGCTGCTGCCTCATTTCTCTCTTGTCTTCTGGAACATAGGGAAGAGTGCAGAATCTGGTGCAACTGTGCATAGTAGCCAATCAGCTTCTACTTTCAGTTTGTACAATTAAGCTTTGACAAAAAAAACTAGAAGCTGATTGATTTCTATGCAAAACTGCAACAGATTCTGCACTCTCCAGTTTAAATAAATCAACCCCACCGTGTCATCTAAAGACTGCCAGAAAAATAATATTGTCTTGCTGTTTATGTCTAAAGCCACAACTTTTTAGAACTTTTTAGAAACTATTATACATGATGATGTTTGTTAGCTTTTTAAAAGTAGGTGGAGTCACAATTGCCACCTGGTACTCTTCTGATACCCTATGCATTTTGTATCTTGTTTTGTAAAAAAGCTCAGTGTGCATATATTACATATAGAAATGTCACTAAAAGGCCCCTGTGCAAGAACCATAGCTGAGCCTTTTATTTAACTTCTGCCCATATACAAACACTGGGAGAGAAAGGGGCAGTACTAGAAGCCAATCTGGCTCCGCTGCTGTGCCCATGTGCTTTCAGTGGACATGCTGACAGTAGAAGAAAACATAGTGAGAAAGGTAGAGGGGGTTGAAGGTCCATTGCTGTTCTGCTACTCCTTCAATGTGCAGTCAACAGTCTAGGATAGTTCTTGACCAAGCTGCAGTGGAGGTTAAGGGTCTGGCTGTGATGTCTGACGGGAGTGCCTGGATAGCAATACTGGCTGCACAGATGTACAAGTCCTTTGGCTGGTAAACTGTTCTCATGTGTATTTCCACTACATCTTTAGCTATATACTATAATATATGAAACAGTGGTCATACTGTTTGGAAGCTTGGTTATTGAAATAGATCATGTATTTTGAGAATCGCTATTTGTGACTTTATTTGTTCTAATATTAATAATGCACACTGTTCTAATGCATTATTTCTAAAGACATCTGATTTATCTTTTCAATGAAGGCGTCATTGCCTGCAGCATCTTCTTTCATGAAATCATCACAAAAAAATCCTGCCTCTGTTCAAAATCCACAATCTGCATCATCCCGTAAAGAGAAAGGAAAGAAAGAAACAAGTGAGGTAACTTGTATGTGACTGAATGAACAATATGATTACTAGATTTAAAATGTTTAATTGGAGTCTATCACCTTTACACTCAGCTTCTTTAGCAAGGCAGTGGCCGTCTTGGAGGTGTGTTTGGGGTGGTTATCATGCTGGAATACTGCCCTGCGACCCAGTCTCCCAAGGGAGGGGGTCAGGCTCTGCTTCAGTATGTCACAGTACATGTTGGCATTCATGGTTCCCTCAATGACCTGCAGCTCCCCAGTACTGGCAGCACTCATGCGCCCCAGACCATGAACCCCCCAACCACCATGCTTGACTGTAGGCAAGACACACTTGTCTTTGTACTCCTCACCTGGTTGCCGCCACACACGCTTGACACCATCTGAACCAAATAAGTTTATCTTGGTCTCATCAGACCACAGGACATGGTTCCAGTAATCCATGTCCTTAGTCTGCTTGTCTTCAGCAAACTGTTTGCAGGCTTTCTTGTGCATTATCTTTAGAAGAGGCTTCCTTGTGGGACGACAGCCATGCAGACCAATTTGATGCAGTGTGCGGCGTATGGTCTGAGCACTGACAGGCTGACCCCCCCCCACCCCTTCAACCTCTGCAGCAATGCTGGCAGCACTCATACATCTATTTCCCAAAGACAACCTCTAGATATGACGCTGAGCACGTGCACTTAACTTCTTTGGTCAACCATGGCAAGGCCTGTTCTGAGTGAAACCTGTCCTGTTAAACTGCTGTATGGTTTTGCAGCTCAATTTCAGGGTCTTGGCAATCTTCTTATAGCCTAGGCCATCTTTATGTAGAGCAACAATTCTTTTTTTCAGATCCTCAGAGTTTTTTGCCATGAGGTGCCACGTTGAACTTCTAGTGACCAGTATGAGAGAATGAGAGCGAGAACACCAAATTTAACAAACCTGCTCCCCATTCACACCTGAAACCTTGTAACACTAATGGGCCACATGACAACGGGGATGGAAATTGGCTAGTTCGGCCCAATTTGGACATTTTCACTTAGGGGTGTACTCACTTTTGTTGCCAGTTTTGGGTAGAAATATACTCTATGTCAGTGGTCTTCAAATGGCGGTCTGCTAACCACATGTGGCCCTTTGTTTACCTTTTATCCTTGGGGCACTATTTCTCACCTTGACACCAACAATGGAGAATGGTTCCTCCTACTGACACCAACGATTGGGACATTATTCCCCCCAACAAGGAGACTCCTCTATGTTAAGATACATTAGCCTTTAGTAAACAGAAAATCTCGGGAGCATGCAGTAACCTGCAGCAATCAATCAGAATTCACTGCTAAAGTCTGACTAATGCAAGATAGATTCTGAGCATTTTACTCCATGCTTTGCTTTTTTAAATAAGCATGTTTTTTTTTGTGCCTAACAAGGATCAGATAATAACATAGAGCATATTTTTTATATCCATTGTAATATAACTGAATATGTAGGCAAGGTGGATCCGTTTATGCCCATCACAAAGCATTGTGGCTTGTGGCATTGACTTCTTTACTTCTTATATAACTTGTTATGCACTGGTAAAATGGAATTGCCTGAACAACACATTGCACCCTATTTCTAGTACCACTAATTTGCTCAAATGCACTAACCTTGGAAAAACAAGCTTGGTTCTTCAAAGACTTCTGCATTATTCCATTGCGTGCATGAATATGCTGGTAGCATTGAAAGAATCAATTGGATGTAACTAAATACCATTGTTATGTAGTCTTTTCTGCAGGAGATAAAATGTAGAAAGTCTCAGAATAGTTACCTGTGACCTGTGAACCAAGCATCCCTCATACACGGAATGCCTGTTGTTTTATTCAACGCGAAGGGTGAAAAGTTCCCAGAAGCACATGTGGCTTTCATTCATAATGAGAGGCTTGTCAACACAGACCAATGCAGAGTGCCCTAATACTGGCCCCTGCACAATGAATGAAACATGGCTACATCAGCTACATTTTGTTAATTAAAGGGCTAGTATATTACTTGTCAGCTTATCAAAAAAAAAAGGCCTAATAATTACTATAATATTCTCAAAACTCTATGTAATTTCTTACACTTGTATAGAGAATATAGCAGAACTCTGGGCCCAGAATAATTACAGATTACACATTTGAATCTGTAAAATTGAATTGATTAAATTAGAAGTCTTGATTAAAATAGAAAGTTTAAATTTAGCAACTGGTTGAAGGGGAAACAGCAGCGGTACCAAGGCTTAGGCGTATGACTTGTATACAGCTACACAATATACATATCCCATGGGTTTTCCTCTAGCCAGCATCAGCATCATTACCACTGCTTGTCGCCAATCCAGACACCAGTCTGCTGTGGAATGTTGAGATCTGCAGCAGTGACATTACAGAAAGGTGCCACATCCCGCTGAATATATGACAAGTCAGCTGACAGTTCTCTGAGTGATTTGAGCTTTAATGAACTGACAGGTGACATAGGAAGTGACACTTCAGTGGCCATGTCTTTCAGTAGTCACCGGACCGCAGAATGTGTACTGTAACTCATTCCAGAGTCACTCTGATGATTGCAAGATATGGGAGGTGACACAATGATTATTATGGTGTAGTCTGGCAATATTAGCATGCTAAATGTTCTATTTTATCAAGCATAGATGGCCAGATATTGCTCTGAAAATGACAGCTCCGGAGCTATCTGCCCATATTTGCACTGTTTTTAAAGCGGGCCTTCAGTGATTTTTTCAAATTTCCATCTAGTAAATCTTCTGCCCTTGTTGTTTTAACTTTGGATAGTAAAACATTTTTTTTTCTGCCAGTAAATACCTTATACAGCCCACTTCCTGTTTCTTGTCTGGTAAAATGCCTAGGCTTATGACATCATGCACAGCTCTCTCTCTCTCTCTCTCTCTCACTCTTGTGAGTGTTTGCCAGGAAGGGAGGGAGGATGAGTCATAAGAGGGCCAATGAAAGCTGCAGCGCTGCAGATCTGGAGGTGTGTCTCTGTGTGTCTGTGTAAATCCAGGAAGTGAACAGGCAGCAGAGTCAGCTGCCCACAGTTAAAATGGTTGCAGCCAGACTCATTGGAGGGAGATTTCTGCAGCATATTTGGCAAGTACAGAATCACAGTATAAATAAAATAATATGCAAAGTGGTTGGAGGGAAGCTTCAGAATGGCAAAGATGTTTTTATTACAAATTATGTGAGCAGACAGCAGTTCCTCTTTAAGCTATTGCTGGAATCTACCACTGTTTTCATGAACACTTCTGTAGTTCACGCCTGATCCTCCATGCTTCACCATTGTAGTATAAAGGATCAGGACCTGCTAACCTCCCTTTAAAATGAGAAGCATCTCCAAATGTCTTTGGCAATCGTTGCAGCCAACTAACACGTAGATGTGGAAAAATTTGGAGCATCGCTTGCTTATATCTCCATTTGTGGCTAGCAATCAATTCAAATCCAAATAATTATCTTAACAAAAGACCTTTCTGTAAACCTTAGATGCCTGAGTGCATGTTTATACCAATGCAAAAGGTGGGGGAACATAGGGCAGAAACCTCCAGCTTAATTCAGGGGTTAGCTATAGTGATCAGGGCTGATGATAAGGCAGTACAGCTGGCCTTCCTGTACTGGACCAGGCCCCATCAATTCAAAGGGGGGACCCGGGCACCTGCTGAGCCGGAGGGCCAGCTGTACTGCCTTATTGCTGACTCTTGTGGATCCCCCTGCAGTGATGCCGGCTCCTACTCCTGTTTTTCCCTCCAGCTGTGCTGCAGGAGGATCAGTTCTATTAACTGTGCCCCCTTCCACCTGCTCTCGGGCCCCCTTGTGTGCCCCCCTTCCCTCCTCTCCCGTTGGCAGCTGCTGTGAGGCACACAGGGATGATGTTTCAGAATGGAGAGCAGGGGAAGGGGCCGGTAAATATGTCCTTTCCTGAATTACCACAGTTAGTGAAAGGTACAGATCACTCTTGTGTCTATTCATCACTGAAGCATAGTAAAACAAAGTTTAAATAATAAAAAAAATAATAATTTAAAAACAAGTAAGGACTTGTTCACTTGTGCTTTGCTCTCTGAAGAGCATTCAGCATTTGGATCGCTCTTTGAAGAACATTAGACAGGCAGTGAAGAAGCATATTACCTGCTCACCGTCTGCTGTAACTCCACACTAGCGCACCACAACCATGAGCTTTGTAAGTGGTTGTGGGGCACTTGCAGAGCAATGCTTTTCACTTGAATGGGTCTTGTTCGACAAGGGTATCATTTCTGCCAAGGTTGCAATGCATAGCATCGTGGCATTTTAGTGAAAATATAATTTGATATTTTTGGAGTGTCGGATGGGGCCCTGTGATTTCTTACAGCAGCCCTGATAGTGATCATCCATGACAATCCAACCCAGCCAATCAAATTTCTGGGATAGGTGACTTGGAGTGACATTTTTCTAGTAAAGTTGTAACATGTTGACAAACATAAAATGAATTCCCCTTCTCATCAACATACTAATAACATTTTTAAGTAAAACATTTTTAGTTTTGAATGAGAAAAAAAAAAAAAATTTTTGGTTTCATTACATTTTTTCATTGCATACCTTATTTTAGATCCAGTGATGACAGACCATGGCTGGTGGGAGAGGCCTGCCTCAATACTCCTCTCATGAGCCCTGATGCAAGCAGTGGGCTGGCTCTTGAGAGGAGCTATGCAAAAATAAAAATACCTCAATGGGTCGAGGTCAGTTTGGATATTCCTAGGAGGCTCCATTTTCATGCAGACTACCCTAAGTAATACCCATTTGTGATGCTGAGCCTCCACGATTGGAAGAAATTAAATCCATGTATACCTACCCCTGGAAAAAGTCACACCCACCTACAATGCAACAATGATTCAATTCAATAAATTAAATAAAAAATATGGAGGAGATTATCAGTTCCCTTAAGGTCACTGATGAAAAATTTAATTACACTTGGTTTAGTTGGTTTCATCAATACGGAGGAATATAAACGCTACTGGAACTCGTGAGAAAAGTTGAAACTTACCACAACACAGATCTCCTCTCTCAATTTATATGGCTTATAAAACCCTTTAAGACTATTTGTTTCCCAACATTTTTTTTTCTTTTATTTCAGCCTGTCACGGTCAAGGAGAAGCCTAAGCGGAAAGGACCAATTGACGTACTACCTTCAAACGCAGAGGAGTGGGCTGTGTATGATTGCCCTGATGAGCTCAGAGATGCATTTAAACAAGATACATCTTCCCAAGTCATAAACAGAAGTACCATTGTAAAACCAGTAAGTCTTATAAAGAACTGTGACCAGCAGGTGACAGAACTAATCATACATAGAGGATGGAAGTCAGATTCTGAGAATAAATGACACTACGGTTTGTTAATCTTAATTACCAGTATGGTAAAAATTAACATGTTAGCAGCAGCCCTCATTGTGGGAAGATCTTTATATTGTAAAACATCACTACTCGAGCCTATGTTACAGATTTCATAGACTCTAATAAATCACACCTCACACTGCAACAGTGTGTGTTACATATTCATTGCAGAAAAAACAAATATATATATTTTTTTTAATTATAATGTTTTTTTTGTTTTTTTAGGATTTTTTTGAAAGTGGTTGTAAATTCTAAAAAAAAAAATAAAAAAAATAATGCAAGACAAAGGCATAATGAATGAGCTAGTATGCATACTAGCGCATTATGAAATACCTTAGATCAAAGCTGTTGCAGCAGTCCCTGTACACCGCTGTGACCGCCGACATGTCTCCCAGAGCTATTTCTGTGTTTGCGGGCTGCAGCTCTGTGATTGGCCAGAGGCCTGATGATGTCACTCCCGCACATGCGCATGGGAGCCGCCAGTCATGGCACAGCTCCCGAAGAAACATCACGAGTGGGCTACAGTGAATATCTCCTAAACGGTGCAAGTTTAAGAGATATTATAGGCTTGCCTGTAGGTAAAAGTGGTGTAACTAGGTTTACAACCACTTTAACACACTTTGACCAGATCAATATTATGCTACCACAGTAACATTGTACTACTCTGGGGAAGTGATCAGTGTTTGTTTTTTGTTTTTTTACATATTATGTTTGCATATAGCAATGAATTTCATTGCTACAGTGCCTTAAAAAAGTATTTATACCCCTTGAAATTTTCCACATTTTGTCATGTTACAACCAAAAACGTAAATGTATTTTATTGGGATTTTATGTGATAGACCAACACAAAGTGGCACATACATGTGAAGTGGAAGGAAAATGAAAATGATAAATGGTTTTCAAGCCCGTAACATAACAAGATGTGGAAAAAGTAAAGCGCTGTGAATATTTTCCAGATGCACTGTTGCTCAATCTCTATCAGATTGGATGGAGAGCGTCTGTGAACAGCAATTTTCAAGTCTTGTCACAAATTCTCAACTGGATTTAGGTCTGGACTTTGACTTCCACTTCACAATTATGTGCCCCTTTGTGTTGGTCTACCAAATAAAATCCCAATAAAATACATTTACGCTTTTGGTTATAACATGACAAAATATGGACAATTTCAAGGGGTATGAATACTTGTTCAGGCAATGTACCACATGCATTTATTGACCAACTGTAGTGATTTGAACTGATCTCTACAGAAGGTCCTTTGTAATGTATTATCAAAAAACTATTAACTATCCATTTTGCGCTTTTAAGTTTTTCTCAGCGGAGGGGGTCACGGAACCAATACTGACTTTGTTTTATTGTTTGCTATTCTTTAACACATTTTTCTTAATTAAGGAAATCAAATCTGATAAGTGTTATTTTTAAATGATTGTCTTATTCTGCAGACATACAGTCTTTACTACCTAAATCTGCTTGTAGAAGAATTACACAACATCTCGTATACACACTTGACACTTCCTGTTCTCCAACTGGCAGAGGTTATCGCACATGATGTTGTGGAAAGTAAAAGTCTGTCAGATCTCTACCATCTAAGGTAAGTACTATCTACTACACTACTATATTTGACTGATTTAGTGTACACGGGTTGCCTTTTGATATACAAAATGCCATGTTTCACATTTACACTCTAAAGTCACTTTATTAGGTACACCTGTTCAATTGTTTGTTAACACAAATTGCTAATCAGCCAATCACATGGCAGCAACTCAGTGCATTTAGGCATCTAGACGTGGCGAAGACTTCCTGAAGTTCAAACCGAGCATCAGAATGGGGAAGAAAGGGGATTTAAGTGACTTTGAATGTGGCATGGTTGTTGGTGCCAGACAGGCTGGTCAGAGTATTTCAAAAACTGCTAATCTCCTGGGATTTTCACACAAAACCATTTATAGGGTTTACAGAGAATGGTCCAAAAAAGAGAAAATATCCGGTGAGCGCCAGTTGTGTGGATGAAAATGTCTTGTTGAAATCAGAAGTCAGTGGAGAATGGGAAGACTGGTTTGAGATGATAGAAAGGCAACAGTAACTTAAATAACCACTCGTTACAGCCAAGGTATGCAGAATACCATTTCTGAATGCATCGAACCTTGAAGTAGATTGGCTACAGCAGCAGAAGACCACACTAAGTGCCACTCCTGTCTGCTAAGAACAGGAACCTGAGGCTACAATTCGCACAGGCTCACCAAAATTGGAATATTGAAGAGTGGAAAAACGTTACCTGTTATTGTTTTCAGCCGTGACATTCAGATGGTAGGGTCAGAATTTCGTGTAAAATACATGGGGGATATTTTTTTGGCATGCTTTGGGCCCCTTAGTACCACTTGAGCATCATTTAAATGATTCATCCCTTTATGATTACAGTGTACCCATCTTCTGATGGCTACTTCCAGCAGGATAATGTCACAAAGCTAAAATGATCTCAAACTGGTTTCTTAAAAATCACAATGAGATCTCTGTACTCCAATGGCCTCCACAGTCACCAGATCTCAATCCAATAGAGCACCTTTGGCATGTGGTGAAACGGGAGATTCGCATCATGGATGTGCAACCAACAAATCTGCAGCAACTGCGTGATGCTATCATGTCATTATGGACCAAAATCTCTGAGGAATGTTTCCAACACCTTGTTAAATCTATGCCACAAAGAGTTAAGGCAGTTCTGAAGGCAAAAAGGGGGTCCAACCCGGTACTAGAAAGGTATAACTAATAAAGTGGTCGGTGAGTATATAAGATGACATACTCTAGAGTACAGTAGGTTTAAATACAGTATATTACACAATAGATACGAGCCAGACTTAATCTGGCAAACTGTTGTTCAGTCCGATTAATCAGCGTTGAATATCTTAGAATCTCAGTCAGTCCACCTCTTGGTTCGCTTAGAAAAGCTAATTGTTTCTGCCCTACCATTCTGACACACTAATGAGACGTGCAGGATTCATTATAGAAAGAGGGCTGCAAGAGCCTTTCAAGGACAAAGAGGGCAAAAAGAACCCCCGTGAGTCCATTCTCCCAAACACCTACATTGTAAAATAAAAAAGTAAATGAGTTTGATCCATACAGTAGAGTATCATACTATGGGGTTTGATTTATTTAAACTGGAGAGTGCAAAATCTGGTGCAGCTCTGAATAGAAACCAATCAGCTTCCAGCCTTTTTTTCAGCACTTAATTGAACAAGCTGAAGTTAGAACCTGATTGGCTACCATGGACAACTGAACCAGATTTTGCACTCTCCAGTTTTAGTAAATCAACCTCCATGTCTTTTGTTGTTGGTCTCCTATTTTCTTAAAAAGACACAAAAGTAGGTTTAAATTAGTAGATACAATGTTTCCAGAATTAAACTTTAGCACCACATTTGACAAAAAAGATATGGCTTTTTCCCATAATAAACCATGGGATCCTGACAGTTTCCAGCATTCTTAATTGTTCTGCACCCGCCAGCCTGTTTCAAGATATAGTGCTAAAAGGGCATCACAACCAAGTGACCACTTTACCAGTTTTCCATTAAAAAGGGAGCATCATTTGCACATTAATTTGTCTCTCATGCAATTCCACTGCCTAGGGAGGTCTGGAAAAAAGCCTGGTGTGCCTTTAGCAAGGGACTCTTGTCTGGTGCAGGTGCCATCTTTCTGTGCCACAATAATGTTTTGTTTGGCAGAATGGTAACTTTGACAAGATGAAAATAAAGGAACTTCAATTGATGAGACAGTTAGAGAGTCTTCATTCTACTGAACTGTTAGGGCCTGTGTAGATGGGCTTGTGCCGATGGCATTCGTTTGCCATGGGATTAACCACTTCAGTACCCGCATATAGTCAAATGACGGCTGCAGATGGGATCTCCCATCCTGGGGCGGCCGTCATATGACGTCCTGGGCTTCCCGGCCGTCTAGGGGGCGCCCGCCGCATTGCCCGGGACCCGGTGCGTGTGCCCGGCGGCTGCAATGTCCGCCGGCCACCCGCGATTGCCCGTTAACCGAGCAGGACCGTGGATCTGTGTGTTTAAACACACAGATCCACGTCCTGTCAGGTGAGAGGAGACCGATCTGTGTTCCCAGTACAGGATCGGGACCCGGTGCGTGTGCCCGGCGGCTGCAATGTCCGCCAGGCACCCGCGATTGCCCGTTAACCGAGCAGGACCGTGGATCTGTGTGTGTAAACATAAAAACAGACACACAGAGAAATAGGTGTCAGTTTCTTCCCCCTTGCTGTGAGTGACAGGTGATTTCCTTATCTCATGCATGTGAGAGAGGCATTCTATGTACTTCACATCCCCCCTCCTTTCTTCTCCAGCTCTGCCAGGTTTGGCTGCTCCACACCTCTGCATGATTGGGTATGCTGAAGTCGTGTGGTGCCTTTCCTGGGTTTTAACTGGATGTTAGTGATCATGAGGCATAATCCACAAGACCAGCAGAAGTTCAGTGTAAGAAATATCGATGCCTGGCCAAGGGGAGTATAGAGGTGGGCGGGGATTCTACTGATGTCACAACTCCGCCCACCGAGCACTGAACATCAGACCCGCCCACAGAATCCAGAGTATTACGGGACTACAAACAGCTAAAGGGGAGATTTTTAACAGGTAAGGATAAATGCAGGAGGCATGTATATCCTTATAGATCAGCACTATGGAAGTAATTTAGAAATGATGAGAGTGGCTTTAAATCCACTTTAATTACCACCTTAATCAGCTACAGAACCTGTGTAATTAACTAATATGTGTTTGGTTTTAAAGGGATGAGGTGGCAACCCTATCTGACCCTTTGACACCTCATTTAAAGTGTGAGGCTCAAGCAAAGTGCATAAGGCTAAATAAAGCAGAAACATAATTATTTCATAAGTAGTCCCGCACAGTTATAATAATAAGACTGAACATTCAGCTTCCTCTATAAGCTTAACCTTTTTGCCAAAAAAAAATCTTCTTTTTGAAGAGGTTCTTTTATCACATACAGACCAGATGCTCATGAACTACGTCTCAAGTAACATTTAAGTACCTATTTAAAATACACCTGTCACTAGATCCTTATGGCCTGCCATTGTTAACATTTCAGTTTGAAAATGTTAATTTCCCATCTGTCATGCCTATACTGTGGCTTCAGCGATTTCTAAGTCAATGACCCAGAACAAGGATAGCAATATGTAATGCTAGAAGTTTTTTGACACTCATTTACAGAATGCTTGCTCTGTAACTGTGATTCAAAAGTATTAAATTCAGACTTGGCCTCTACTTCTCTCATGACAAGTGTTATTTTACAGCCACATAACTGTAGATATAAACTAGTAATACTTTTATGGCTGCACCGACCACATAATCCCAGCGTTTCAATTCTTTTATTGTATTTGAGTGGAAACCGCTAACCTACTTTCTCCTCCACTTTGGTACATTTCACCCCACAGGTGGCTTGAAGATTTTGATTTACAGCCCATGAACATGTATGCTGCAAGTTAGAAGTTAGAGCAAGTTTAGATCTTCTGATCTGTGTACTTATTTTAGGTAGTTTTGAAACCAGTGGATTAGCATGACCGGTAATGTTTAAGGGGAGTTACTGGTGCACAGAGTTAAGGGTATATGGTCCAGCCAGCACTGTGTGTGTATATATGTGTGTGTGTGTGTGTGTGTGTGTGTGTGTGTATATATATAAAAAAAATATATATATATATATATATATATATATATATATATATATATATATATATATTATAATATTATAATATTTTTTTTTTTTTACCAGTGTTCAGGGTAAATACAGGATTTAAAAATCTGTCTGACTCTTTTAGATGTTGAATTTTAAAATTGAATATCAAAACAGACGGATTTTTAAATACTAAATTTCACTATATAAGCTCAGTGTACTGTTAAAAAATAAGTGTGAAGTGCAAAACTCCAGTGGGTGTAGCTAGATGTCCGCTTGCCGGCTTCTCACTGTATCCTTACTGTGGACAAGTGCAGGGTGTAGCAAGATGGTGACAAGGGAACGTCACTTCCATTACAAAATCTGACGGGATGCCCAATCTGTCAAAACACCGGGAAGCCAAGCTGATCAGCGTGGACGCACGGCAGAAGTGATGTCACTGGAAGGAAAGGCGGTACCAGAGGAGAGGGGAAACAATGCAAGCTAAGCGCTCGGAGCATTCGGCTGAAGGACTACAAAGACCAGCGACTCCACCATATAAGAGGAAGGGGGCACAAAACTTACTCAGAATTCACAAAAATCATAAATACATATAATAATTAAATATGAAACTATCCAATTGGTAATAATAACACAATTTGCAGAGGATAGTAATAAATATAGAATGAACTAGACAAACCTAATAGCAGAAAAAAAATACATGGATGTAAAAAATAAAAATTTAATTAAAATTTAAATTAAAATAATAATAACGAAAAAAGGGGATGAAATAATAATGATAGAAAAATAACAACTATAGTAGTATTGGTCAACATGTAGAAGGGGGGGGAAACATTACTGATATAAAGATGGGAATTCATGAATAGACCCCCCCCCAATAATCTGAAAATTCGATAATTGAAGGAAGTGACATTAAGGGTCCACTGTAAAATAATTGTTAAAGTAAAATTAATATGGTGCAGTGATAACTAAATATATCTTTAAAAAATGATGAACAACATAGGGCTAACAGGTAAGACATATATGATAAGGGGACCCCAACCATTTAAAACAATGTGTCAATTTCCTCATTCAACTCTCCCGGAGAGAGAGTATTGAGAGAATAAATCTAGTATGTCTCTTGTTGGCATAGGCGTTTGAACCGTTCTGCAGCAGGGTATGTGGCAGGTTTGGCCTCAATGACCCACACCATGAGTCCCGAGGGGGATTTTTGGTGATATTCAAGATAACGCCTGGGGACACTGTGTTTATCACAAGCACTTTTGATAAACCGCCTGTGCTCCTCAAAGCGTTCACGCAGGGTTCTACCCACGTAAAACAAACCACATGGGCATGTCAGACAATAGACAAAATACTCAGTAGAGCAGTTGTAGAAGTCTTGGATAGTGCAAGTCTTACCCTGGCCTCATGCACACTGGACATTAAAATAATGTTATAAAAACGCCAGTAGCTTTGCAGTGAGTTTTTCAACGTTTTTGCAATAGCGTTTTTTAACGCTTATTAGCGATTTTTAAAAAAATAAACAATTATTTATATTTTTTACATCCATTTTTTTTTTTTCTGCTGTTAGGCTTGTCCAGTTCATTCTATATATATCACTATTCTCTGCAAATTGTGTTAGTACCAATTGGATAGTTTCATATTTAATTATTGTATATATTTATGATTTTTGTAAACTCTGAGTAAGTTTTCTGCCTTTTTCCTCTTATATGATGGAGCCGCAGGTCCTTGTAGTCCTCCAGCTGCGGCTCCAGCCATTACTATATAGAGTCACCTGTACTAATGCCCACTTAGGCCTCTAGAAGGAACCGAATGCTCCAAGCGCGTAGCCTACCTTGTTTCCCCTCTCGTCTGGCACCTCCTTTCCTTCCGGTGACGTCACGCCTGCTGTGTGTTCCACGCTGGTCAGCCGGGGCTCCCAAGCCAGCCATCTCCATGCCCAGCAGCAGAAACAGATTACAGCGGTCCTGCAGGATGGGATCAGGAGGATTCACATCCATACCAGATGTGACCAGATGAGCCTTTTATATATTTTTACCTTGTGAGTGTTTTTAATCTGTCTTCATTAAAAACATTTTAATGGGATACTACACTTAGCTGGCACTTCCTTCCCTCTCTGCTTTCTTCCTTCAGCATGAAAGGTAGGCAGCTAGCATTTTTGCAGAAGGAGATATGCAAAACTGAAATAATAAAAACCTGGCTTAGACTCAACTCCATTACATTCTATACATATATTGTAGTATGGGTGAAATGTAGTTGGGAACACTCCAGTGACAACCTACAATACTTAACCATGTAGCTTATTTTATTCATAACCATGCAGAAGAAACATATAAAAATACATAAGATACACATATTGGCCAATAATTAAAAACAACTGAACAAAGCCTCTGCCCCTTGAACAACTGGGTGTTTAAATATAATACAACGGGAAACCCAAGCATCTGAAATTGGTAAATTAATCTTGTATTCCACATAACGTACAGTGAGGGAAAAATGTGTTGTTTGCCCACTGACAAAGAAATGATCAGTGTATACTTTTAATGGTAGGTTTATTTTAACAGTGAGAGACAGAAAAACAACAAAAATATCCAGAAAAACGCATTTAAAAAAAGTTATAAATTGATTTGCATTTTAATGAGTGAAATAAGTATTTGATCCTCAATCAATCAGGCTCCCAGGTGTCTTCTGTACAGGTAAGCTGAGATTATGAGCACCCTTTTAGGGTACGTTCACAATGGAGGCGGGTCTGAACTCGCACGATTTCAAACTTGCATTTCATTGCGAATTTGGGGGCGATTTGAAAGACATCTGTGCTGGTTCATGCACAGATGTCTATTGAAATTGGCACCGAAGTCAGCATAAATAGTGCAGAAACTACTTTTGGAAATTGGTGCGGTACCGCAAAATCGGTGTCACACCGATTCGGAAGGTGGCATTCGCTGTCGGCAATAGGCTGTGATTTGGCATGTCAAATCACCCCCAATGTGAACGGGGGCTGAAAGGAAGTGCTCCTAATCTCAGCTTGTTACCTGTATAAAAGACACCTGTCCACAGAAGCAATCAATCAATCAGATTCCAATCTCTCTACCATGGCCAAGACCAAAGAGCTGTCAAAGGATGTCAGGGACAAGATTGTAGACCTACACAAGGCTGGAATGGGCTACAAGACCATTGCCAAGCAGCTTGGTGAGAGGGTAACAACAGTTGGTGCGTGTATTCGCTAATGGAAGAAACACAAAATAACTGTCAATCTCCCTTGGTCTGGGGCTCCATGCAAGATCTTACCTCAAGTGAGTTTGAATGATCATGAAAATGGTGAGGAATCAGCCCAGAACTACACGGGAGAATCTTGTCAATGATCTCAAGTCAGCTGTGACCATAATCAAAAAGAAAACTGGTAACACACTACCCAGTGAAGGACTGAAATCCTGCAGCGCCCGCAAGGTCCCCCTTTGCTCAAGAAAGCATATGTAAAGGCCTATCTGAAGTTTGCTAATGAGCATCTGAATGATTCAGAGGAGAACTGGGTAAAAGTGTTGTGGTCAGATGAGACCAAAATCAAGCTCTTTGGCATCAACCCAACTCGCTGTGTTTGGAGGAGGAGGAATGCTGCTTATGACCCCAAGAACACCATCCCCATCGACAAACATGGAGGTGGAAACATTATGCTTTGGGGGTGTTTTTCTGCTAAGGGGACAGGACAACTTCACCGCATTAAAGGGACGATGTACGGGGCCATGTAGCGTCAAAACTTGGGTGAGAACCTCCTTCCCTCAGCCAGGGCATTGAAAATGGGTCATGGATGGGTATTCCAGCATGACATTGACCCAAAACACAAGGCCAAGGAGTGGCTCAAGTTGAAGCACATGAAGTTCCTGGAGTGGCCTAGCCAGTCTCCAGACCTTAATCCCATAGAAAATATGTGGAGGGAGCTGAAGGTTCGAATTGCCAAACGTCAGCCTCGAAACCTTAATGACTTGGAAAGGATCTGCAAAGAGGAGTGGGACAAAATCCCTCCTGAGATGTGTGCAAACCTGGTGGCCAACTACAAGAAATGTCTGACCTCTGTAATTGCCAACAAGGGTTTTGCCACCATGTACTAGGTCATGTTTTGCGAAGAGGTCAAATACTTATTTCACTCTTTAAAATACAAATCAATTTATAACTTTTTTGAAATGCGTTTTTTCTGGATTTTTTTGTTAAAATAAACCTACCATTAAAATTATAGACTGATTATTTCTTTGTCCGTGGGCAAACGTACAAAATCAGCAGAGATCAAATACTTTTTTCCCCTCACTGTATATCACTTATATCACTTGTTGGGTCCCAGCATCCATTGGACTAAGCAAGAATTGTCTTAACCCTACACTGTAAAGGTATGTATTCACACATTCTCCAGTAGGTGTTGTTCAAAGGAACAGTGCTAAAAGGTCCTGTCAATGAGCCAGACAGCAGAAGGCTCGTTGACAAGACCAAGGTGCATATAACGTGGGTGTTATGGACAGTCACAAAGCTCAGCACACATTTGCACTTTGTAAGTTCCACTTCAGGCCAACTGGCTGGTAACCCCACCACTGAGAATAATGATATATCGCTATCCATGCATCAAACCATCTCCACTCAGGCACAGTAAGAGAGGTAATTGGTAAAGCCTTGGTCAAATTAAATAAACGTTAGATACCCAATAAGTGGTATAATGCAAAACACCTCATCCACTTCATCCATATACAGCAGCTTAGGCATGCCTCAAATATATTGCACACATGACATCCGGTGCTTGGAACAGTGAGCAAATTCAAGTTTAGGCCCCTTTAAGGATAGCAATAATACAAGGCAATGCATCCTTATAGGCATCCAAAATGAAGGCAGATGTGAATAGCATATACTTATCAGTCTCAATCTGGTCCACTCAGCACCCCACAGGAGCAAAGGGGCTTATCCAGGAAAACCTGGTTTCGCCATTCAGGCCAGCTTTATCAGAGGTGTTGAATTTACTTGTCTCAAGGCCCATAAATGCACTTGAAAATGGCCGCCAAACACTGGCACATGCACCGTGCGCAATAATGTCACAGTGCATGTATGTGATGATGTCACAACAGCCGCATGCACATGGGCACGCCAGCGTTATCACGCATCCAAAAAAAACAAGAAAATACAGGCTGTAAATGTTTTTATTCTGCTGACACCATAAAGAAAAAAACTTAAAATTCCCACTTAAAACATTAGAGGGCAGCACAAATTATAAGCCCAGCAGTAACAGCCGTCTGATCAAAAATGTAACAAAATATATTTCACTAAAAATAATAATACATGAAAAATAATTGTTAAAAAACAATCCACCAGCGACTCCTCTCAGTTTATCATCCCTTATGAAATACTATTTTTTTATATGTGGGTAGGGACTTACAGAACTATTAATGTTGGTATTGTTTGTAGAAGCAGATATCAGCAAATACAGATTGATAACTTTACCATGATAGGTTTCCTTTATGTGTCACCATGTACACCTTTGACTTTGAAATGTTGTCATTCTGGCAAATTGTTAAAAGAGATCAATAAATCTGAAAATTGATTTCCTCATTTATTTTCAACCCTATACCCACTGTTGCAGCAAAACTGAAAACATGCTTTCCCCTTTACAGACTCCTATGTCTGACAATTTACATTCAGTAAATAATAATAAAAGTATTTTTCTTTGTGGTTTCCTGTTTTTACTATGTGTTTCAGTGATTGTTTTTTTTAACTTTTTTGAAATTGATGTAGCAAATTAATTATTCCTTTTATTTTCCTTTTTAATAGAATTTCCCAAATATGTGGAGATTTAAAACTCTACAATGCAGCCGGTTATCACCAAAGAACAGTCAGCAATATGTCCATTAGCGAATATGAACTGATAAGGTATGTTGCATATGTTTGCTTAATTTATAGCATTGTTATATAATATAATGTTCCTCAAATCATGGGATAACATAAGAACAAAAAAAAAATATATAAAAATAAACATATATATAAAATATATATATGTATGTATATGTATGTAAAATCACACATTTTGGGTTGTCCCCAGAACAGTGATAGAGGAGACAACCAATGATTTCCTCAGATGTGTCCATGGCAGCCTAGGCCAAAAGTTAATGTTAAACATGGTAGGACAATTAAACCCTATATCCTGACCTCCCCCCACTCAGTTATATCACAAGGAAACATTATATTCCCGGCCTGCAGACCTTCGTCCACTTCCATGGTGTATTTTCACTCTCAATGGAGTCATGGGAGGGGAGTAAGAGACGGCACCCCTTCCATAATTTCCCTCTACCCTCCATCTCCCCAATCCCCCCTTTTTTTCTCTCTTCCCCTCCCCCTTCTTTCTTCTGCTACACCAAAACGGTTAACTATGCATTTACCACAATCTTACGCCTGACTATAGCTCATCTTCATCCAAACTTCTACGAGACCTTTGTTATACTTGGGCATGTATCCTCTCTCAAACTATTCCAGTTGACTTGTGAGAGGCTGTAAATCCACCAGTTACACTCTTTGGTCATGATAATCATATCATTTGGTATAATGCACACCAAGCATCTTTTACATACAAGATGTGGTGTATGGAATGAATACAAAAAAATAAGTTATAGCACTTTACAGCCTGAAGTACACAGTGAAATCACTGGAGTGGTTAGCGGTTTCATACACAGCCAAGACACATTATAGGTAAAATCTGTAATTGCAATATAGTATACACCTGAGGCATGGGCGGCCATGACATTTTGATAACCATCAATATTGAGAACAGATAGAAACATTCAAGAAAAGAAAATACTAAAAATAAAGCATTTGGACATGTCTATAAGGTGGAGCAGTTTAGGTTACTGTGCTATAAAAAAAGTGACATTTCTAGACTCTGTGGATTCAGGTCGGGCTCTTTTTTTTTTTTAAATATAAATCTATTTTTCCTGAGCATTGCAGAGAACACTGTTTAGAAAATGAAATTTTTTGACATTCGTCAGCAAAATGTCTGCCTAAAGTATGCGCATACAGTCAGAATATTTATACAGATGGTTTTATGAAGGAATGGTAATCACTGCAGATTTCTGCATGTTAACATTGTACAAATGATATAAAAAGGACAAAAGATGTTATGACCATGATGTTAAAGTTGATCAACTTTCATAGAAGTCGTTAGTGACAGCACCAAAAAAAGCTGCAGGAATCATCTAATTTCCAGCTTTGGGGCTTATTCACTGCAACGGTAGAAAATGAAAACAGGAGTTCCAGCAGCAACCAGTCAGGTTTTGGCTTTCTGAGCAAAGGACTGAATGGTTATGAATGCAATTGCACTTTGTTCTCATTTTCTTACTCTAGTTGTTATGAATTAGACCACCATACCACAAATGAAATGTGACCACATCCATATCCTCTATATTTTAGGGCTGTTAATATTTCTATTTCATATTACAAGCATTTAATTAAAATAATAAACCATGCCAATTTAATTACATACAGAAAGTATACATTAAAGATTATTTTCCTCTTTTAATGACTTACTAGATCATAAAAGATGTACAACCTTTACTAAAAAATAAAGGAACGAGTTATTTATTAACAGTTTTCAGGAAAACCATTGCAATAAATCATCTGAAAGTGGAGAATTCAAATTGTGAATTAACAATCCAAATTTTCCAAAGAATCCAATGCAACTATCCATTGTTGGTCTGTTTATAAATGTCTTACCCAGATTCACACATTTTTTTTAATTGGAACCCAGTTCCGAAAAAAAAAAAATGTGACTCTTGGGCAAAAGTTTTGTGAATCCTGTGTAAAAACGTAAAGACCCATATGTGCTCAAAGAGAATATTTTGCCAATTCAAACTAAAGTTCAGCCCAAATTTTTCTTCTTCGTTTTGGATAGAGTGGAGTAAGAACCAAATGTCAGGTTTCCACTGCTATCTGGAGCTTTACCAGACAGGAAGTCTGGAAGGAGAAGAACTCTCCATCAGCAACACAAGCAGAAATAATAGGATTTTTATAACAGCTTACCTGTAAAATCCTTTTCTCGGAGTACATCACGGGACACAGAGCCATAGTAGTTACTATGTCGGTTATAGGCCACCTTCAGGTGATGGACACTGGCACACCCTAAGACAGGAAGTCCACTCCTTATATAACCCCTCCCACTACTGGGAGTACCTCAGTTTTTGTAGCAAAGCAATATACGTGTATTAGAAGAGGGGAGGGACCTCTGTGTCCCGTGATGTACTCCAAGAAAAGGATTTTACAGGTAAGCTGTTATAAAAATCCTATTTTCTTTATCGTACATCACGGGACACAGAGCCATAAGAGTTACTATGTGGGATGTCCCAAAGCAATGCCAACTGAGGGGAGGGAGACACAACAAAAGTAGGGCACCATGAGACTTGAGGACTTATACTGCTGCCTGCAGTACACTACACCCAAAGGCAATAACCTCATGCCTTTTTACATCCATCTGATAGAATCTGGTAAATGTATGAACTGAAGACCAAGTTGCGGCCTTGCAGATTTGAGCCATGGAAGCCTGGTGATGCACATGAAAGCACTAACAGCCCTAGTGGAGTGTGCTTTAATTTGAGAGGGTGGAATCTTCCTCTTTAAACCATAAGCTTGAACAAATACTTGCCGAATCCATTTAGAAATAGTAGATTTCGATGCTGCCTGTCCTCTTTTAGGACCTTTAGGCAACACAAAAAAAAATCAATTTTTCGAATCTGAGCAGTCGCCTTCAAGTAGACTTTGACTGCTCTCACCACATCCAGAGAATGTATTGACTTTTCTTCCGTAGAACAGGGTTCTGGAAAAAATTAAGGTAGAACAATATCCTGGTTTAGGTGAAAACCTGACACTACCTTCGGTAGAAAGTTAGGATGAGGACGCAATACCACCTTATCCTTGTGAATAATTAAATATGGCTCTTTACAAGAAAGAGCAGCCAACTCTGATACCCTTCTTGCTGAAGATATGGTTGCCAGAAAAATTAGTTTCCTTGTCAAAAGGACCAAGGGAATACGCCATATCGGCTCAAAAGGCTGTTTCTAAATTTAAGAACTAAATTTGGGACTTAAATTTAAGAACTAAATTTAGGTCCCAAGGGTTCAGGGGTGACCTAACTGGAGGATTAAGCCGCTTTACCCCCTGAATAAAGCTACCAACCAAAGAATGCGAAGCAAGTGGTCGTTGAAATAATACCGATAAGGCCGAGACCTGGCCTTTGATTAAGGCCAGCTTCATTTCTAACTCCATCTGCAGAAAGTCAAGTATTCTTCCTATGACATACTTCCTTCGGTGCCAACCCCTGGATTCACACTAGGAGACATATGCCTTCCATATGATTCTGGAGGCTGGCTTCCTTGCATTAATCAAGGTAGATACCACTGAACCTGATAGCCCATGCTTCTTCTGAATGTGGGTCTCAAAAGCCAAACCGTTAAATTTAGAGGTTTGTAAGTTAGGATGGAATACCGGACCTTGCGAGAGAAGGTCTTGACGTAGTGGTAGGGTCCACGGGTCCCCTACCACCATCCTTATGATCTCTGCATACCAGGATCTCCTGGGCCATGTTGGGGCCACAAGAATCACCGACTTCCCTTCCTGCTTGACCCTGCGAAGAAGTTGTGGAAGCAGCAAAATAGGAGGGAATGCATAAATCAGTGAGAACTGATTCCACGGGAACACCAAGCCATCTGTTCTGCACGCTGATACCTTGTTCTTGACACAAAGTTGTCGATCTTTTTGTTGAACCTGGATGAAAACAGATCTGTGTCTGGGATCCCCCATCTTTGGCATATTGTCAGAAAGATATTGGGGTGAAGGGACCATTCTCCCGGGAACAACTGCTGGCAACTCAAGTAGTCCGCCTGACAATTTTCTATTCCTGGAATGAAGACTGCCGATAGGCAAGGTACATTGTTTTCTGCCCAAGTTAGGATATGATTCACTTCTCTCTGGGCCACATGACATCTCGTGCCCCCTTGGTGATTGATATAGGCCACTGCTGTGGCATTGTCGGATTGGATCCTGACAGGACAATTCCGTAACCTGAACATCCAGGCCCTCAGGGCCAAGCGCGCTGCCCGAATCTCTAGAATGTTGATGGATAAGGTCATTTCTGATCTGGACCATTTCCCTTGGACAGTCACCTCTCCCAGGACTGCTCCCCAACCTGAAAGGCTGGCATCTGTTGTTACCACCTTTCAGGTAACTGGTAGGAAGGATTTTCCCTTCTGCAGATTCTTGGTTATCAACTACCAACTGAGGCTTCAGCACACCCTTGGAGACAGACACATTGGGAAATCAAGAGCTTGGACTTTCTTGTTCCAAGCTGATAGGATACTGTTTTGCAGCAGCCTCAAATGAAACTGAGCATAAGGAATGGCCCCGAATGAGGCCACCATCTTTCCTAACAACCTCATGCAAAGTCGAATAGAAGGATTCTTCTTTGCCTTGACCGCCTGAATCAATTGCTTTATGGCACTGATCTTCGCCTGGGGCAAAAATACCCTTTTCTGGGCTGTATCTATGATCAGACCCAAGTATTCTAATCTCCCTGATAGTTTTAAGGAGGATTTCTCTAGGTTGAGAATCCAACCTAGGTATTCCAGGTAGTTGACTGTGGTGACCATACTTTGGTCTAAGCGGGCTACCGACAGGTCTACCAAGAGCAGATCATCTAGGTAAGCTATAATCGTTATATCTTGGGCCCTTAATCTGGCTAGAGGAGGAACCCTTGTAAACACTCGAGGTGCAGTAACTAGACCGAAAGGCAGAGCTACAAACTGAAAATGAAGATTTTCTACCTAGAAACATAGATATTTCTGGTGAGCGGGAAAAATAGGCACATGGAGGTATGCATCCTTAATGTCGATTGAGGCCAGAAGTTCTCTACGGTTTTGGTACCGTGAAAAGGTTTGAATAAAACCCCAATCCCTGCTCTTTCATAGGGACCACTGAGATCACTTTTTGAGACAAAAGATGGTCTAATGCTTGAAAGAGAGACTTCTTTTTCTCTGAATCCCTGGGAACGTTTGATTTGAGAAAACGAGGATACGGGAACTTTCGGAACTCTAGTTTGTACCCTAGAGTTATTGAGGAAGTCGCCCATCTGTCTCGACACTCTTCCTGCCAGACACTTGAATACTGCAGAAGTCTTCCCCCCCACTCAGACGAGCGGGGGCGCCCCTTCATAAGGAGGCTTTAGTATTTTGTCTTGTAGTTTTCTTTCCCCAAGACTTCTTTTGTCCCTGGGGTTGACCCTGGGGTTTACCTCTTGAACTTGATGGCGGAGGCCGTCGTGACTGCCTGGAGGCAGATGCCCCTGGCACTGGAGAAAGAGCTTGTTTAAATGAAATACGTTTACTCCTCTTCTTAACTGGTAAAAGGGTACTTTTTCCACTAGAAATTTTTTGGATGTATTTATCCAAATCATCCCCGAACAGCTGTTCACCATGAAAAGGAAAACTAGCCAGGAGCTTCTTGCATGGCGCTTTGGCTGACCAATTTTTCAACCATAAGATTCTACGCATATGCACCAGCCCAAGCATAAGGCGTGAGGCCTGGAGAATAGAATCCCTCATAGCGTCTCTTGCAAAACATAAAGCCCCTGGTAGCTCGGCTAAATCCTGGGCCTGCTGATCGGGAATAACCTTGAGCACCTGTTTAAACTGGTCTCTCAAGGATTGACATACACCAATTGCTGCCAGCGCAGGCTGAGTCACTGAACCTGCCAGAGAAAAGTGATTTTTAATAGGAATTCCAACTTTTTATCTGTTGGATCCCTAAGCATTTGAGCATTGTCTACCGGACAAGTCAAACTTTTATTCACAGAGGATATAGCAGCATCAATTGCAAGTATCCCCCACTTATTAGTGAATTTTTCCTCCATAGGATAAAGTGTTGAAAACTTTTTAGGAGGGAAAAAATGCTTATCTGGATGATCCCACTCAGAATACATAAGCTTTTCCAGCAATGGATGGACAGGAAAGGCACGCACAGCTTGAGGAGGCTTTAGCGAACCCAAACAAGAAGTGGGCTTATCAACTGACTCAGTTAGGGGTAGCATAAATGAGGAACGGACTATTTCAGTAAGAGATTGCACCATAAATCTTTCAGATTGTGCAGCTGCTCCTTCCGCATTTGACCCCTCAGAAGAGGAGTTATCAGCTTCTCCGCGGTCCCCTAAGTTAAATTTGTTTGCAGTGTTGGAAACAGTTTCAACATTTGACAGCCCTGATGGCTCAACAGTAAAGTTAGCCCAATTTTTTTTTATATAGTGAAAGATAATGTTACTCCGAGTAAATTGATACCCAACATGTCACACTTCAAAATTGCTCCCACTCGTGGAATGGCGACAAACTTTTACCCTTAAAAATCTCCATAGGCGACGTTAAAAAAATTATACAGGTTGCATGTTTTGATTTACAGAGGAGTTCTAGGGCTAGAATTATTGCTCTCACTCTACCGATCACGGCGATACCTCACATGTGTGGTTTGAACACCGTTTTCATATGTGGGTGCTACTCACATATGCAGTCGCTTCTGCACGCAAGCTCTTATTTATTTTACTTTTTATTTTTACACTGTTTACAAAAAAACAAACACATGTGTCAGTTTTATTCCTATTACAAGGAATGTAAACATTCCTTGTAATAGAAAAAAAAGCATGACAGGACCTCTGAAATATGATATCTGGGGTCAAAAAGACCTCAGATCTCATATTTACACTAAAATGCAATAAAAAAAAAAAAATAGCCCTTTAAGAGTTATGGGCAGAAGTGACATTTTGACTTCGATTCCGCCCTGCAATGTGGAGACGGGTGGGGGTCATCTTCCCCTCACTCTTCTCCATACCCAGCAAGGGGTAACATCCGATCGCCTCCGCAGCTGCTGACGGTGCCGGTAAGCGGCGGAGGGCACCGGAGCGCGGCGGGAGGGGGCCCTGCCTCCCGCCGCCATTAAAAGTGCTCTTGTGGCAAATCCTCCACAGAGACCACTCTTATCGGAAAGCGGACTGCCGGCTGAAGAAGAAGATACCGGGGTTATGGCAGCTAGCTGCTGCCATAACAACGATATTCCTCTTCAAACTTAGTATGTGTATCGGCGTGCCGCGGTCCGTAAGTAGTCAAATCCTTCCCCACTCTATCCAAAACTAAAACAGTTTTTGGAACTTTAAAATATAACGCGAGTACAACTTCTTTTTTTTTTTCTGGAAGTGCATATATAATTTAGCTGCGCATTTAAGTTCCTATCTACCTCTCTAACCACTAGGAGATGAAAGCAAGGGCAATTAAATAATCACTGTAGACACCTGTATTATGTGTCTGCTTACACTAGAAAATGCTTCTGACGTATGCATTTTCCCCCAGAGAGAAAGGTTTGCATTTACTGTAAAATGCTGTGTCTATACAAAAAGGTCAGAAGTAACTTTATAGATGTCGATGGTTGAAATGGGAAAAAAAAAAAGGAAGTACTTCAATGCTTGAATGAACATGGTTTGCAATGCATATAATTTGCAAACCCACTTGTTTCATTGCCTTTTCTCCTTCCAATACTATATTGATCAGAAAGTTGGAAATATTCTATAACAAAGGATATGTATTCTTCACAGCCTTCTTTGTGCATCATGGCCAGAGAGATATTACAAGGAAAGGACCTGCAGCAATTTTAACATTTTTGACATTTTGTTCTCGGTTATTTATAGTTAGTCATACTACACATGAATGCACATAATGTCAGATTCTGATATTGATGCCAGTCTGTAAATCAGCTCTGTAAACTTCAAACATCTGTTAGTACTCTTTTTACAACTTTAAGACATACAAAATTTGGGGAAGTAATCGTCCTAGTCACAGTATATGACTTGGCAAAAAAACATTTATAGAGACCTTTGACCATCTCATTAGCTATAGCTTTTATACTGCTTGCTTGGAACTTTCAAGTTAAAGTCAAGATTATGAAAATGACCATTACTTTTATTTTCTAGATGTATAAGCTTTTATAAGCCAACTTAACTGGTCATATTTCAAATCTAAAGATAAGAAAGCATGACAAACCTTGTGACTTATCCCTGTATAAATGCCAGTTTACATTGAAAGAGGGATACACTTGAGACACAACTAAATGGGTCTTATTTATGTGTATTATTTCTTTAAATTATTATACAAAAGTCTAGAGCACTTTAAATTAAAGCAAAAAATAACTTTTGGTTCCACCATCAGATATGACAAGGAAGACTAGTTTTGAAATACAATGTAAAGGTGCACATTTGTACATACACCTATGGGTAGATAACACACACCTTTTGTATTTGTGCGCGTAAAGATCATATGCATATACCCAAATATAAAGCAATTACATTTAGAGGTTAGTTAAAAAAAGGAAATATGGCTCTATATGAATGCTTGGATTTATAGACAACAGACCTTGAATTAAAATAAAAAATTCTGGTTTTCATTTTAAAAAAAGAAAATAATGAAGAAATGTACCAACTTAGAACATATTCCAGAACTGCTTAGTAAAACAGAGCTTATCACTCTCATTCAGGTAGCCAAGGTTTGGCAGAGCTGGTGCTTTAGGGTTCTAGATCTGTGATAACAGGAATTGGATCAAGAAACTTCATTAAAGCAAGGTCCCTCACAGAAGAACACATTGAAAGAAACTGCTCTTCTTCTTTTGTTCTGGGGTTATTTTCACTCCTTGATTACTGCCCTGGGAACTGTTTCCCTCCATTTTTTTTGTCCATTTTTGCTTTGATGTCTCGCACCAACATAAAAAAAGCATTTTCCACATTAATATTGGCCATTGCACTAGTCTCCATAAATTGAATTCCATATTCAAGTGCCAGCTTTTCCCCCTTCTCCTTAGAAACTTGCAGTTTTTCATTCACGTCACATTTGTTTCCAAGAATAATTTTTCAACATCAGCGGAGGCATGCTCTTCAATATTTTGTATCCAGTTTTTTATATTGTTGAATGACTTTTCATTGGTAATATCATATAGCAGCATAATACCCATTGCTCCTCTGTAATATGTGATTATACAAAACCTCTCTTGTCCAGCAGTATCCCATATCTGTAGCTTAATTCGCTTGCCATCTAATTCTATAGTTCTATTTTTAAAGTCAATACTTATGGTGTAGATGAAGGTAGAGTTGAAGTCATCCTCTGATAACTGCATAATATCCATACCATCACAGCCAGCATTGATAGGCTTATAAGTGGCTCCGGCTCTCCTAATACTACCACTTTCTCGGGTTATCAGCCTTGCAGCCCGAAGGTCTACACAGACCTCTGCTCTTACATCCAAGGCCACGGGTGACTCCTTTAACTCACATGTATTTCTTTGTTTCTAGTTCTTACCAATTGAGACAAAATTACACTCAGCATAACTGCTTTATGCATGGTCAACTTGAATATACTTGTTGTACTTTGTTCTCTGTAAATCATTGTACAATTAGTGCTCATACTTATTGTACGCTTTACTTTTATTCAAATAAAAATTTGTTATGGGGGAAAAAAAAAAAAGTTAAATGTTAAACAAAATACAAAAATCACTTCAATTGCTGCAGCTGTATACCCCTTATAATTGTAAAAAATATTACTTGCTTAATGTATTAATTGGTGTGTTTTGTATTTATTAGAGGTAGTAGATAGAATTATTTTATGTAATGATTTTTTAATTTTATTTGAGAAACTGTGTTCTTATTTTAGAATTTATTTGTGTTTGAAAACAAATCCATTCTTAGTACTTTGCCGTGAAGTCAGTATAGCTACTATTGTCCTTTTTCACCTGCTAACTTTTAAATGAATGGCTTTGCTTACCTTCAACCCCATTCATACATTAGCAAACCCATATACACCAACAATCCCTGGAGGCTGTTGCTGTGTGTCGCGGAAGGGAGAGTAGTCGTCTGACAGGGAGACAGGTGGCTGGGAACTATCTGACAGGGGAAGGGGGTGCATGGGCAGGGAAGAGAACTTTGACTGGGGAAAAGGAGAAAAGGCTGGGAGAGGAGGATTCTGACAGTGGGAAAGATGCTTGGGAACAGTGTGACTGATGGGGACAAGGCCATGGGAGGATTAGTTGTCATCATTCCTGAACTAACAAGCTGGGAGAGGTGTGACAGCCATGAGAAGAGTGGTGGTCAACACTCTTGGACTAACAAGCTGGTGGCTTTTGTTTGCACTCCTACAGGAGCGAGGCGATCAGCTTCTGTAAGGGTAAAGGCATCCCTGTGCTTCAGACTTGCACTACTAAGGTCTGGAACACTGTGGGCCATATGCTGAGCTTTAGCGGGCTACATGTTGGGAACCAGGACTCTAAAGTAATAGGTATTGATAGATGATGATAACATTCTATAAAACGATGGAGGTTTTGCACATTTTTTGCAGTAAAAGTTATCCATATTTCCCATCTAATAAAGATAGGATGTCATAATATTTAAAATGTCTCTTGTTCATCTGATGTGCAATATACTGTTACTTTTTATGGATGAAATCATGTACAGTGAAAGACAACAATGCTACATTGCTATGTCAGAAATAATTTGCAAAAACTGGAACAAAAAGGATTAGATTTATTGCCTTAAAGCAGAGTTCCACCTTCCCATCAAAAAATGAAAAGTCAGTAGCTACACATACTGTAGCTGCTGACTTTTAATATTAGAACACTTACCTGTCCAGCGATGTCAGCACCGCAGCTGATGTTTCCTGCGGCTGTCGTCTTTCCTTTCGGCTTCACGGCCGGGCCCCTACTGCACTCTCCTACTGGCCCGACAGTAGGGGAAGGAGGATGAGGGGGCCGGACTTCTGATGTATGTCACCGACAGAAGTAGGGACAGGGTACCTGTCAAAAACGGGTACCCGCTCCCCCCCTAAATGGTGCCAAATGTGGGGGGAGGTGACAGATAAGCGGAAGTTCCACTTTTGGGTTGAACTTCGCTTTAAACAATCACAGGGCTTCCTTTTTCAAAAGAAGAAAGCTATTTGGGAAACCTTCATTATTTGCTCCACGTTTCCAAACTTCTTCCCACTACCTCCTGCAACTGGTGCACTCAGAATCTGGTGCAGCTGTGCATGGTAGCCAATCAGCTTCTAACTTCAGCTATTTCTATTAACCTTTGGCAATAAAACCTGGAAGGTGATTGGTTTCTATGCAGAGCCACCCCAGATATCACACTCTCCAGTTTTAGCAAATAACCCCCAAAGTGTCAATCGTTGGGCACCATCCTTTTTAAACTTGCTGTTAAATAACATATTACATTAAAAAACAATAATATGTAAAAAGTTAGATTTGTGAACTGCAATCTATTTAACTATGTATTCTAGTGATGGCTTAGGAACTTTGAAACGTTACAACAAGGCCTGTGGAGTGGAGTTAGTGAGAGAGTTCACTGGCAGTATCATGAAGTGAAAAGAATGTAGGCCACAAATCCCCTGGGCTTCTAAAGTTGCTTCAACAATGCAAATCTCTTTAAACTGTTGAAATGAAGGATTTTAGATTGAAGAGTTGTTGAGAAGGTATGCGTTTGCAACATTTATATATTTTTTTAATAGGCTTCAAAATATTTTTTCAATATATGGATATATGCATTGGTATGAAAAAAAACTCTTATAACATAATCAATGGGAATTCATAAACAGATTGAAAAATGATTGAGCGCAGCCTATTAACTTAGGCTTAAAGTTACCTTGTCGCTAGGAAACTTAAACTGAAAAAGCCACACTCTCCAAAATTAGATCACTCATACTTTCCTTTCTGATGGGTGGAAACTTCAGTTTGTATTTAGAGCTATGGTTGCCACTGGAAACCAACACTTTTGGGAGTGTCACATATCTGGTCCCTTTTCTACAATGTGGTTCCTCCAATTGGTGGCTACGTCACTGTGTCTTGTAGTGACGTGGGAGATTGTGAACTACAGTGTACAGCGGGGAAAACATATTAATTAAAGCTGACGTTTATGTATTTTTTGGAGCCACAACTATCAGATAACTATTTGTTAGCATAATGGGGAAGAATTAGAACCTCTGTCAGGTTTTAATTGCTTTATGTCCTGTTACAGTGGCTGAGGGTAACCCAGACAGCAATAGTCAAAAAGGCTCTAACAGTGGTCATCAAACCTGTCCTCAGTGCCCACTAACAGGCCAGGTTTGCAAGATAACTGAAATACATCACAGGAGATATAATTTGCTTCTCAGTGATTGCAGTATTCTAGTTTGCATCTCCCCAAGGTAATACATAAAACCTGGCCTGTTAGTGGGCCCTGAGGACAGGGTTGATGACCACTGTTCTAATACCCCTCTGCACTCCAACCTTAATCCCTATAATTAACTTATTGCCTACAGGCCCACAACTTGTAGCCACCAAAACTTTGATTTGTTTTTGTTTGACCTCTGTATGTATCCAATGTAACCACTTGGCCAAGCAATTATAAAAATGAGTGCATGCTTTCCTCCCAATTTCATTAAGCCAAAGGCCATTTGCAAATGCAGAAAGATTTAATGTGCAGATACGTATCTAAGGGATACCTTTCTCAAGTAAAAAGTGTGTGTGTGTGTGTATATATCTATATATATATATAGATATATACACACACATATATACACATATTTACACATATTTATTGCAAGCGAATAATAGTAGTAAGTGCTATTTTTTTTTTTTCAGTTCTCTGCTAATGTCTTTTTTGGTTGGTGGTGTGAGGGCTAAAGGGATGTTTATTCCATATTTATTGTATTTGAAGTATAGCTGTCTTATAAAGGCATTTCCTGCTTTACACAAAAACTGAGCCTTTGATTAAGGTTTAGCAAACCAGAGACTTGCTGCTGTGGGAACTGCCAGACAGTACAATTGTCAGTCTTCACTTGTGACAGTGAAATTGCAGCCTGTCATTGTCAGCATATTGATGCTCTTGCTGTTGCTTATGAAAAGAGCACATCGATATCAGCCTTCTGTGAAATCTGTTTCAGGGTGCCACCTTTTGGACTAAAGCTGGCTATACATTAGTAGAATTTATTTCTACATTTTTTGTTTTCAGAAGGATTACTTGATTTTCTAATGGATATAGTGGGGTCAAACTGAAAATAATTTTCAACCAAAGTGACAAGAAAATTTGCAGAAGCAGGATGGAAATTTTTTCTTGACTGAAGAAATTTCTAACTGTGTTTACGGTTTTCGTTTGGGAAATTATATTCATTCCAAAATTGAATGTTAAAAGCAAACAAAATTTTGACATGCTTGTGAATGACATTCGTCCGAATGTATGCAGAGTTTTTGTACAAATGTTTGTACAAATATTCGTACAAACATTAGTTAGTAAATCTACTAGTCTATAGCCAGCTTTATTAATGACAAGCAATGTTTCAGTCAAGCTGCAGTGCTCTGGCATCTTTATGTAACCCTATTAGCTAAACCCTATTTGACAGTAGAGCCAAATAAGGTGTGCATTAACAGTGTCCATAACTTAAATATTACAGCTGAAGTACCTTACTGCCCTTCTCTGCATTGCAATCCCAATCCCAATACAGACTGCACCAGTCTATGCAGTTCTATTACTTGCAGCTCAAGCATGCAGTTGTGGCTCAATACTTATCACTGGGTTTTAACCTTTCCCCTACTCCTATCTTTGGTATGATGCAGCAGGGCCCTGTACAAAAAAAGTTTATATCTCAATGTTATGCCATGCTCTTGTCTACCAATTCGACAGCATACCCATGCCGGGTGTTGGAGATATGGTTGCCAGATGTGGGTGACTTGCCTGGTGAGCAATGGGAGATGCCGCTGGAAGTGGTGCGCAATAGCTCCTTAAATACATCTTAGCGCCTGTCCCAGTTATACATACTGGTGAGGGTACACTACACCCCTTTGAAACTATTTAAAATGAGCCTCCTTAAGGAATCACTATGTCCCAAATGAAGCAGGGATCACGGTACTCTGATATACATGTTATTGCACTGCCCGAACTTGGAGAGATATTGGGAGGCAGTTCTTAATACTATTAATCAAGCCTTCCAAACTAACCTTACTCTGGACCCTAACTGTTGTATCCTAGATATAGTAGATGAGGTGGTGACAGACCAGTTTGACAGGGAGGCGGTCTATAGAGCACTATTTCAGGCACGTAAAGTTTTACTACTCCATTGTAAAATCACTTCCCCTCCTACTCTTAAAGAATGGGTGGAACACATGGGTACTACCCTCAGATATGAGCGGGTTATTTACCAGCATAGGGGTTATCCGGCTAAATTTAACAGGGTCTGGGGTGGCTGGCTGGATATTCCCGGCCTAGCTCCAGCAGACCTAGACATGGATAGAATATAATGTTGACATCTTTGTATCTATATCTACTGTACCCTACATGTACAGCCGTAGCCTGTCTCAAGTGCGCAGCAGGATGGTGGAGTAATTCTTAGTGACTCTGCGGTAAGGCATGGAATTTGACTAGTACTTCCTTGGTATGCTGTTGATTACTGTACCTTTGAAACCCCATTGTAACAGTCTAGTCTCTTTATGACTCTGAACGTTCTGGAACATGCTGTTTTGTATATGTGCAATTGTTTCATAGTTACATAGTTGGTAAGGTTGAAAAATGACAGCCAGCCATCCAGTTCAACTTGTGGTGTGTATGTGTTTATGTCAATAGTAATTTCCATATCCCTGTATGTTGTGATCATTAATATGCCCATCTAATAGTTTTTTTAAACTATCGATGCTCCCTGCTGATACCACTGCTTGTGGAAGAGCATTCCATATCCTTACCGCTCTAACAGTAAAAAAAACCCTCTACACAGTTTAAGGTTAGGCCACTTCTCTTCCAATTTCAGTGAATGGCCATGTTTTTAAACTCCCTTTCACTGAAAAGTTTTTTCTCTATGCTGGAGTCACCAGTAAGGTATTTGTATGTCCCTATCATATCCCCTCTCAAGCATCTCCTCTTCAGAGAGAATAAATTCAAAGTTTGTAATCTTTCCCCATAGCTGAGATCCTTTAGTCCCTTTATTAGCTTTGTTGCCATTCTCTAGACTCTCTTCAGTTCCAGCACATCCTTCTTGAGGACTGGTGCCCAGAACTGGATGGCATACTCAAGATGCGGCTGGACCAGAGTCTTGTAGATTGGGAGAATTGTATTTTCATCTCTGGAGTGAAAGCCATTTTTAATGCATGCTAATATTCTGTTGGCTTTGCTTGCAGCAGCTTGGCTGGCATGCCATTGCTGAGCATGTCATCTACTAGGACCCCCAGGTCCTTTTCTATCCTGGATTTCCCCAGAGGTTATCCCCCTAGCTAGTAACTTGCATTCATATTATTAGCACCCAAATGCATTATTTTACATTATTCAACATTAAAAATTTGCCATGTAGTTGCCCAACCCATTATTTTATTTAGGTCTTCTTGTAGAGTTTCCAGATCCTGCGCAAAAGTTATGGCCCTGTATAGCTTTGTATCATCCGCAAATATTGAGATTGAGCTATTTATCCCATCCTCTATATTGTTTATGAATAAATTAAGCAGAATTGGTCCCAGGACAGATCCCTGGGGGACCCCAATTACCACACCAGGCCATTCTAAGTACTCGCTATTTATCACCACCTTTTGGGCCCACCCCAGTAGCCAGTTTTCAATCCAGGTACTCACCCTATGGTTCATGCCGACAGACCTCAGTTTGTAAAGTAAACGTTTGTGGGGATCTGTATCAAATTCCTTTGCAAAATCCAGATGCACCACATCCACAAGCCTTCCTTTATCTAGATGGCAGCTCACTTCCTTGTAGAACAATAATAGATTGGTCTGGTAAGAATGATCCATCATGAATCCATGCTGATTACTATTAAAGTAGAAGTCCAGCCTGAGCTTTTTAGACTGAGCTTCTCCTAAGGGTCATAGAAGTGCAATTCGTTTTGCACTCCTGTGACCCATTTTCAGCGGAGAGCGATCTGATGTCCGCTCTCTGCTGATGTCACTGCCATCAGTCGAGGCAGCACGTCATCCCAACTTCCCAAGTCTGGATCCGCCAGCTGCCTTGAATGATGGCAGTCTCAGCGAGCCGCTGAGATGGCCGCTCCCTGCCCCTCCACAGCTCAGTGCTCCAATGAGCGCGGAGAAGCAGACCAGGAGCGATGCAGTGTTTGATGGCTCAGTTCTCAGTACAGAGATGCCGAGGGACAGCTGCAGCATCGGTCTGATGCTCCATCCACTTAGGTAAGAATGATTAACAGAAAAAAAAAACCATACTCCTCTTAATGATACTGTTTTCATTACTAAAATCTTGGATATAGTCCCTTATCATCTGCTCCAATAGCTTACAAGCCATTGATGTTAGGCTGACTGGCTTGTAGTTTCCAAGGATAAATCTCGCCCCTTTTTAAAATATTGGTACCATGTTGGCTTTTCTCCAATCAGTTGGTACCATTCCAGTCAGTAAACTGTCCATAACAATTGGGAACAGTGATCTAGCTATCACCTGACTGAGTTCCTTAAGGACCCTCGGGTGCAAGCCATCTGGTCCTGGTGACTTATTTATGTTAAGTTTTTCAAGTCTATTTCATTGCATTATGTGATGTGTTATTAACCTCACTGGCGGTATGATTATTTCGGATTTTAGGTGCTGAAAGCGGTACAATTATTTTGCATGGAAATTTGGCGTTTTATATTGTAGGTCTGTAAATCTTAACAATAACACACTTAAATCTGTCCAAACCAGAGTCTAGTAGATATCCCGGGTATGATAAAGTTTGAAACACAAAAACATAAATTATAATATAATAAATAAAAATAAATAATAAAAAAAATAAAAAAAAATAGTAATAAAATAAATTTCCCCACAATTCAGTATCGCTCAATTCTCAAGTGTTCTAATTTACTATCGCTGTTTTCTAGCTGGTCTAAAGCCACTTTTGACGTAAAGGGACACTTTTTGGTTGCTATGGACAATCTCCAGTTTCCAGGCAGAAAGAACAGTGTATATCATGTAAAACTGCATGCAGGGCATGGGCCAAAGCACTGGGGACAAAAGGGATGTGAAATCATTTCACACAGTACTGTAATCTGTAAGATTACAGTACTGTATGTGTTATGATTTTTACTTTTTTTTTTAATTTGCCGCCAGGCTCCGCCCCCGTGCGTCGCGACGCTCGCATGGAACGGAGCCTGGCAAGGAGAGGCTTCGGAGGAGGACGGAGCACTCGGACACTGCGGGTGACATCGCAGGATCCCGGGGACAAGGTAAGTAAGGAGGCACCAGGATCCTGCGATGTAATCCCGAGTTTGGCTCGGGGTTACCGCTAATGGTCCTGAATTTTAAGCCCGAGCCACACTCCGGAAAACCGCCAGGGAGGCTACCATTACAGTCTTGGTTATTATACCCCCCTTTTTCCTTCGTGAAAACTGAGAAGAATGCCTTATATTTTCTGAAGGCCTTTTTTTTTTGTTTTTATATGCATTTTTACGTTAGAATTTAGCCACCCAGGATTAATTTTAGCTCTTTTAAAAATATTTCCCTTTCGAACGCACTGCCCAATACCTTTATTTAGTATGCTCTTAAAGCACTCCCATTTTTCCTCAGTGTTCCTAAGATATTATCCCATTTATTATCCCATTTATTATCATATAGCAAAAGAGCGCAGTTTAGGAAAGTGGGCTCTTTTGAAATTCAGCGTACTTGTATTACCCTTGTGCTTCTTATATCTATGAATTATACTGAATCTAATTGATCTGTGATCGCTGTCTCCAAAGTTGCCACATATTTCCACATCCATGATCAGGTCTGTGTTGTTTGTAATGAGTAAGTCTAGTAATTATCTCTTTTTGGTGCATTCACCAACTGACCAATGAAATTATCCTGCAATACATTTAGGAAATGGCGAGCCTTTGATGAATGGGCAGTTCGTTCTGCCCAGTTGATATCTGGAGAATTAAAATCCCCCATTGTAATGACATTGCCCTGCCTTGCCGCTATTCCAAGCTGTGATAGGAGGTCCGCCTCCCTCTCAGGTTAGAGGGCCTGTAGCATACGCCCAGTATTACTTTGCCATTATTTTCTTCCCTTTGGAGTACCACCCACAAGGATTCCACCTTCTCCCTAGCTCCATTAGTAATGTTGTCCCAGCTAATCTGTACTAACCCATACCAGCTGCTGGGTTTTGTCATGTGTTATTGGGCTCATAGTTTTTTTTCTTTCTTGTCCACTGAGGGACACAGCTAGCTACACCGGAAGAAACCATTTCTTCAGCTCTGTTTTATAAAAGAATAACACAATTTTTGCTAGCATTTTTTTTTTAATTCTTCATTTTTTTTCTTCATTCAAGCCTGTTCTGTTTATTTGCTGCTGAAGATGTCTCTCTGATTGCAGCTATCTGGCTTGGTCATCCTCAGCTCTGTTTTTGGAATACCGTATCTGGACCCCGCTGGACTAGATGTTACACTGATAGCCTGGAAATGACTTTTGGGCACTGAATCCTGCGCAAGTTGCTTTTGAGACTTTGTTCTCAGAAGTTGGTTGTAAAGCACCTTCTAATTTAGCTGTACAGGGTGCATAAGGCTCATGCTTTTCTAAAGACCCTAGGACTTCTTGCAGCACCACTTCTGATGGTGCTAAAATCTGCAGCCTGAAGTCCTACTGCTTTCTGCTCTTGGAGTCTGTTCTGTGCTTGGAGTCAACTTTAGCTCCATTTGTTATGACTAGAATCTCTTCCCTTTCAGCTGAGGTTTTTATTACGGCCATGGGAGCCTTTATGGCCCAAATTGCCCAGTTATTTGCTGACTCAGCTCAGACGAGCTCTATAAATTCCAGACTTTGAAGGTATGTAGAGAAGAGAAGACTGCAGATAAACACGTACAGCTTTCTGTATGTAGGAGGATTTTTATCATCTCGGTGTATCACCTGAGGCTATTCACTTCTCACTGGGTATATGTAAGGGTTTACAACCACTTTAAAAATAATGTAGAGTTTTAATCAGTAAATTGGAACCTTATTAGGATTTCTATAGTTAACAGATATAACATACTGTATGTATAACATATAACATGTGTTTTTGTAATAATTTATTTTAAATATTGTAGCTATAGACAAGAAGCTGCAGTGGCAAAGGAAGAGAATCAAGATGGCAGTAATGATGATGTAACAGACCAGCCTCTAAGTGGTAAAAAAAAGGTAAATGTGTTTGAAAAAGAGCTAAATATATTATTCACTACTTACTATTACTTGCTTAAGGTGTAGCCCTCCTTTCCATTTTTATCCTTACCTGTCCCAAATCCAGAGATGTCACCTTTAAAGCCACAAAGCAGCTTGTCAAAATATTCAAAGCTTGGCCTACACATACAACGTAAAGTCATACTTCACCTCCAGCCTTTCCATGGGATTAAATGAAGAGCACACAGTGCATGCATGGGCCTGGCTCAGAAGATTTTGATAAGAGGCTCTGTACCTATATGGGAAATATCTCCCTGGACAGGTGAGTATCAGACTGGCATGGGAGTCAAGGGCTGGGTAACCTACAATACAAGGGTGCAGAATAAAGACACAGTCTATAAAGTTTATTAGAAAGTGGCTGAACCAGTTAATGTAGAGTCTTTATAACTTCAGTGGGCAGGGTTGACAAAGTTATGCCTGCTAAAAGCTCTATGAAATGATTTCCATCGAACAAAAGTACCCCACCATACACACACACACTTTCCAGTGCAATAATACAGAGCTAGCTTAGAACAATTATACCTACATATTACACCTTGCATACAGTATAACCATAAACTATGTATATATAAGAAGTTAACAGCTTCCCGACCAGCCGCCGCAGTTATACTGCGGCAGGTGGCTCCCCTGCGCGAGCCGTCATAGCAATACGTCGGCTCGCAGGGTCGGAATAGCAGGCACGTGCGCCCGCTGCACAGCAGGGGTGCCGATGCTCGTGGCCAACTGACGCGATGTCCACTGGCCACAAGCGATCATGAGCACGAGGGACAGAACAGGGAAGTGTGTGTGTAAACACAAATCCCTGTTCTTTTCTGAGAGGAGAGGAATGACTAGCTAGGAACCACAATCCGTCACTTCCTCTAGTCCACTTCCTCTAGGTCAGTCCCCTCCCCCTTCAGTTAGAATCACCTCCCAGGGAACACAGTTAACCCCTTGCTCGCCCCCTAGTGTTAACCCCTTCACTGCTAGTGACATTTTTACAGTAATCAATGCATTTTTATAGCACTGATCGCTGTATTAATGCCCATGGTCCCAAAAATGTGTCAATATTGTCCGATGTGTCCGCCATAATGTCGCAGTCACAATAAAAATCACAGATTGCTGCCATTACTAGTAAAAAAAAAAAAATCATAAAAATGCTATAAATCTATCCCCTATTTTGTAGACGTTATAACTTTTGTGCAAATCAATCAATATACGCATATTGTGATTTTTTTTTTTTTTTTACCACAAATATGTAGAAGAATACATATCAGCCTAAACTGAGAAAAAAATACCTTTTTTTTTAAAAAAATGGGGATATTTATTATAGCAAAAAGTACAAAATATTGTTTTTTTTTCAAAATTGTCGCTCTTTTTTTGTTAATAGCGCAAAAATAAAAACCACAGAGGTGATCAAATACCACCAAAATAAAGTTCTATTTGTGGGAAAAAAAGGACATCAATTTTGTTTGGGTGCTACGTCGCACAACCGCGCAATTGTCAGTTAAAGCAACGCAGTGCCAAATCGCAAAAAGTGATCTGGTCAGGAAGGGGGTAAATTCTTCCGGGGCTCAAGTGTTTAATACTTAGATGGGCTTCATTCATTATGTTGTTGTTGGTGTAATAGTAAGCTTTAAGGCTGCATTTATACCAGAGCCAATGGATTTTCAGGGGTTTTTATTTGTTTTTGCATGCGTATACAGTTTTTTTAGAAGTGTATTTCAAGTGTTTTACATGTGTATTCACATGTAGGCCTTTTTGTTTTAGCCCATAGAAAACACTAGGGGGAAGCAACTAGTTCTTACAGGCTCAAAAATGCCCGAAAAACACCTGAAAAATGCCTAAAAACTCTCAATTCAAGCATTTTCAGGCACTCCCATTAAAATCTATGGGGCCAAAAATGCCCAAATCTGCCTCCAAAGTAGCTGATGTTACATTTGGAGCTTCAGGCTTTGAGCTAGAGGCGTCTGAGCGCTCATATGTGAACAGCCACCATTGTAATAATTGGGAATTTGGATGTTGAGCATTTTGGAACTTCAAACTTCAAGCTACAAAACGATCAGGTGTGAATGGGGCCTTGGTCTCTGCTCAGGTATAGGAAGAAGGTCAAATTTCAGCATCCGAAAAAAAAAAAAAAATACTCATACATTCCAGCATAAGAGGATATGTGAGTTCATAATAAGTCTAATGATTTTACCCATATGTATTAATGGTAAAAAAAAACCTGTGTTTCAGTGTTTTTCTCATCTGCAAGTCTATGACTGCTTGAGTTTTCATGTCAGTCACTGTTCAGCAAGGATGCTGACTGCACTATCTTCTGTATAGACAGTAACCTAACCTAAACATCTATTTATAAAATCCGGTCATAGCAGTATGTCATAGGAACAAGTAGCTTTAACAAAATCTTTTAAAAATTAGAAAATAACTTAAAATGTGTATTCATGGAAAATGCACTGTTCACCTTAAAACAAAGATCATATACCAGGCTTGCATGAAATTATATTGGATGATTGGGGGAATCCACTCAAAATTAAAGGTGCCCGAAGTAACTAATCTCCGAGAACAAATCAGGGAACACTCCTTATTTCAATCTAAGAACAGTCTTTTAAAGGCGAGCAGAACCTTTTATGAACACGGAGACAAATGCAGAAAAGCGTTGGCGAATGCCATTCGAACCCAACGCAACTTATCCTACATCCTTGCCTTATCCACCCTAGCAGGAACCAAAACTCATGATTCCACAGAGATGGCAGAGTCCTTTCTGGCTTTCTATGAGGCTCTCTATAATCTGCACCCCTACCCCTCGGCAGACCTTCCCCCGGATAGGATGGAGGCAATAGATGCTTATCTTGCGATGGCAAATCTGCCCTCTCTCAATGATGAGGAGGTAGCTTTGCTCTCACAGCCTATAACCACAGAGGAACTCGCAAGCGCTATTGCAGGGTCTCCGAAGGGGAAATTTACAATTTCCTATTACAAAGCTTTCCAAGCACGATTGGCGACGCACTTTGTCACCGCCTTTAATGCAATTCTAGACAATCATACCATTCCACCGGACCTTTTGCAAGCAAGCATCACCGTCATCCCCAAGCCAGGAAAAGATCCGCTTCTTTGTGCAAGCTACAGGCCTATTTCCTTGCTTAATTGTGACCTTAAGTTGTTCACCAAAATTCTGGCTGAGAGATTAGGCTCTGTCCTCCAACGTATAATCCCCCTAGATCAGGTGAGATTTATACGCAATAGAGAAGCACGGGACAGCACTACAAGGACAATAGTTGTGGCAAGGGCTAAGCGTCTTAACATCCCATTCATCCTGTTGTCTATGGACGCCGAAAAGACGTTCGACAGGGTGAACTGGACTTTCCTCCTAGTCACCTTGCGACGCCTTGGGATGCTGACCTCCATCCTGTCCTGGATTTCTGCCATATACTCCGCCCCCACAGCAAAGGTCAGGGTAAACGGAGTCACTTCCAGCCCTTTCGCTATTGGTAATGGCACGAGACAGGGGTGCCCGCTTTCTCCGCTCCTCTTCATACTTTCCCTAGAACCACTACTGCAACACATTAGGCTTAACCCTGACGTTAGAGGACTCGCAACGAACACTTACCACCATAAAATTGCCGCCTACGCGAACGATCTTCTGTTTTACATCTCAGAGCCGCATACCTCTCTCCTGGTCCTCTTAGCCGAAATGCGCCAATATGGTGATCTATTGGATTTTAAAATCAATTTGCAAAAAGCAGAAGCGCTCAACATTTCCCTCACTCCAGACTCCCAGGCTCGCCTTGATTAGTAACTTTCCATTCCGATGGACTCCTCAGGCTATCCAATACCTAGGCACTAAGATCCCTTCTAACTTACATTTCATCTACCAACTCAAATTCCAGCCCCTCCTGAACATTTTCTTTTCAGATTTAGACAGATGGAAGAGCATGGTGGTTTCCTGGTTTGGTTGATGTAATATTCTAAAGATGAACGTCATGCCAAAACTGCTCTACCTTTTACAAGCTCTGCCAGTTAGGATTCCGCAGAGCTTCTTTGGTAAGCTATGTACAATTTTCATCAATTATGTCTGGCAGGGTAAGCCTCCACGACTTAGCAGATCAATTTTGCAGCGGCCTAAACTCATAGGTGGGGTTGGTCTCCCCGACCCAGCCCTTTACTATACTGCGGCCCGCATGAACAGAGTAGTGGACTGGTGCAGACACTCACCCCATAAATTATGGGTCCGCCTGAAACAGGAAACGGTGCCGATTCCCTTAGCGGGCTTACCTTGGAGCGGGACCTGGTTCTCGCGATCTTCCTCCCCGCATCTATTGATCAAGCCCACAATGCAGGAACTCCACAGATACTTCAGGGTAGCAGAGACGGCCAGCTATCCCGCCCCGTTAACGCCCATAATTGGACACCCAGACTTTACACCAGATATCTCTGACAGGTCCTTCTGGCTCCAATCAGACTGGAGCCTGGTTAGAGCCTCTTCTTTTCTTGGCCCTTCTGAGTGGGTTGACCCCTCAGGCCTATATCCAATCCTTAATTCTTCCATTTTGGGCAGGTGGAAGATTTCACAACTTTCCCACTTCCTCCGATCCCTCCCTGAAAACGGTTGTTTCCGTAGACAACCTACGTCCTCCGAAGACCTATGCCTTGTTGATGAACCCATACGTAAGTCCCTCTCCTATTCTTACAACATCTTACTTGCTCACACATCTCAACATGACCCCCCATTTTTGAAGAAATGGGAGAGAGATCTCAACACCACATTTACTGAGGACCAAAAGAATCATATCCTCTTTTTTTGCACATAAGTCATCTTTGTGTAGCAAGTATCAGAAGATCATCTACAAGATCCTGACGCGTTGGTATAGGACTCCTTCGGTGTTAGCGTCAATATTCCCAGGACACAACCCTCTGTGTTGGAGATGTGGTACCCAAACTGGCACATTACTTCACATCTTCTGGGAATGTCTAGAACTGTCCCTTTTCTGGAGACAAGTTCTACAGATAATTCACAAGTTCACCAACATCTCTCTTCAAGATAACCCGGCAGCAGTACTCCTAAACCTGACACCGATGTCTTGCAAGCGATATCGTAAATCCCTACTAAAACACCTTCTGAATGCAGCAAGAGCGTGTGGCCCCAGCGTATGGAAGCAACAATCTCCAGCAGTGGTGTCACAGAGGTTTGTCAGGGTGTGCGATATACAGTGGATGGAGCATCTTACAGCTGCCCTAGGGGATAGAGAGAAGTAACACAACACCCGCTGGACACATTGGGATCTGTTCCAATTCTCAGATGATTACAAGTCCTACCTTTGAGTACTCCTGTTGGCCTTGGGCCATCGACCTTGCCAGAGCTTTCTATCCCCCTCCCCTCCTTATGTCCCTTCTACTGTTCATTCTCTCTTCCTTCCTATCTTTCCATCCCCCATTGACACCTTCGTTGTTGTCCACTTTTCCTTCCTAATAATGAGAACATTCTCTCGGCTTGCGGGGTTCCATTAGTGCCATTCCTGCGAATCCAGGACTAAGAGTCACACTTTATAGGAGGTAGACTGTTTTGTTTTAGTCCTCTGGAGTCCAAGGGCTCAGTACCTGCCAGTTAGGGATAAGGACGTTTTACCTCTCTGGTTGTCGTTCTTCCTCTCTATTGTAATTACCCAATGGTATACATACTGTAAGTCCAATAACATTAACCCTCTTTTCAGTTTGGTGGTTCCCGCCGCGGTTCAGATTAACATACAGGACATAACTGTTGCGGAGTCTATAGACCACAGTTTCCTGAAGTATGACAATGTTATGGAACCTTGACTGCCATGTCACTAATTTATGTAGTTTTTTTTTATGGGTTTCTGTCGTTGCCTTTCATTTGATATTGTTGATTAAAATGTGTGATATAATGCCATTTTGTTTAACCCGCATACCTTAAATAAAGATTTAAAAAAAAAAAAAAAAAAACAATTAAAAGTGCCCTTACCCTATTATATATTTGGGGGTCACCACAAATTTAGTCATAATACAACAAGAAAAAAGAAACAGTGGAAATGCAAAACCATCTTGAACTACAAAATATTTATTTATTAAAAAAATAGTATACAAGTTGTATCAAAAATGCATTTTTTTTTTTTTTTTTTGCAATTTTGATACAACTTACACTACAGTGTATACTTTGTTTCAAATAAATAAAATATTTGGTAGTCCGTGTTGGTATCGCATTTCCACAGTTTCTTTTTTCTTGTTGTATTAGATCATATACCATGCTTCACAAAGAAAAGAAAAAGATTGCAGATGTTCAGGCACAAAGTACAGCAATAATCTTGCCCTGTGTGGTTTGTAGGAGTGTATTCTGTGATTGCGATCACCCTTAAGTGAGCTTAGCTCAGGCAATATTTCTGCATCATTTCATCATCTTGTTTACTTCCTTGTTTGTTATGTTGGATTGTTTGTTGACCACTGCTTGAACTTTCTGAAACTTAAAATTGAAACATTCCGAATAAAAAGGAAAACATTTTTTTCCAAAGTTTTAAAAATGAACATAGATTAAATTTGTGTTCTGTTCCTTTTTGTTGTTTGTTCAAGTAACCGTATACCTGAAAATGTATTAGAGGACTATTCCCTCTTCAGCTATATTACATGAATGTGTTTACTTTTTCTCGCCCTTCTAAGCTAGTAATGAAATTGACAAATTGTATTGTTGTTTTATTTATTTTGTATTGTATTATAGTATAGAGTAGATTGAGAGAAAAAAAAAAGGTTATTTTGCTGCTGGTGTCATTTCATATTCATTTTAATGTTCTTAATCCTTCTTGGAGATGATGCTTTCATTTTTTTCAATCTGCATCCCTTTTCACATTTGTTTTTGATTAGTTCTTTCACAATCAAAAGACTTTCTGAATAGCCGAAAAATGGTGAAAAACATCCCAAGACTAATGAATAAATGACTTTGGCTTCTCTACAACCAGGCTGCTCATACATGGATCAATATTCGACTGGTCCCTACTGAACCGGCCAAATTTTAATCCATGTATGGCCACCTTAACAGGTAGTAGATTTCACAGAATGGTGTAGACAAGACAGCAGTGGTCCTGTGCAGCAGATCAGCTTAAAGTGGTTTTAAAGGCTGAAGGTTTTTCACCTTCATGCATTCTATGCATGAAGGTAAAAAACCTTCTCTGTGCTGCTCCCCCACTGCCCCCCTAATACTCACCTGAGCCCCCTCTTGATCCAGCAATGTGCACCAGAGCCTCGGCTGTCCTGGGACTGCCTCTTCTCATTGAGATTGCAGTGGGAGCCATTGGCTGTCAATCACAGCCAGTGAGCATAGAGAGTGAGGGTAGGGCCGATTCACAGCTCTATGTGTCTTATAGAGCTGTGGCTCTGCCCGCCCCGAGCATGCACCAGTGCCCCCATAGCAAGCGGCTTGCTATTGGGGGCACTGGTCAAGAGGGACGTGCCAAGAGTGTGGGAGACCTAAGAAGAAGAGGATCGGGGTTGCACTGTGCAAAAAACAGTGCACAGAGCAGGTATGACATTTGTTTTTTGTTTGTTTTTTTAAAGCTGAATCTTTAATATCCCTTTAAAAGCCACTTGCGGACCACCCATTGTACATATACTGGGGCAGGGCAGCCGCTCTGTGCCAGATCACACACAGTGGGAGCCCAGCGGCACTCACCGATCAGACAGTACATAGGCAGAAGGACAATCTATGTAAACAAGGCAGATTGCCTTTCCATCAGAAGGAAAAGTATTGATCCTGTGTTCCTGCATTGATTTCAATGGGCAGAGGCGCTTTAGGAGCGGTGTATACACCGCTCCTAAAGTGCCTCAAAGAAGCTGCTTGCAGGACGTCCTGCCAGCGCAGCGCCCCAGTGTGAAAGCACTCAGGCTTTCACACTGGGATTGTAGATCAGGCTTTTTTCAGGCGCTTTACAGTCGCTATTTTTAGTGCTAAAGCGCCTGAAAAATGCCTCCAGCGTGAAAGGGGTCTAAAGGGATGCAGGCCCAGCAGATTTCCTCATTAGTACTCGGCAGCTGCACACCTGACAGTTAATTATAAAGCCACTCCCATTAGACCCACTCAGTACAGAGGCACAGACAAACACACATGGATTTATTCAAAATAACAAAAGGTACATAGATCACCCAGAGGGGAATGTTTTTTTCTCAACACAAGTGGGGTTACGCTTTAAGAAAAAATTTGTTTTGGTTTTACATACACTTTAATATGGATAAAGCAGCCAGTACCTACATTATGTTTTAGTTGTGTCTGAAAAACACTACTGTAATCCCATTAGCTCCACTACTGATGGATGAGCTCCTAATCCATGTCAGACACTATCATGCTTATTCAGTTAATCGCTGCACAGTGCAATAACCTGTAGCAACTAATCAGGTTTTAACTTTTGAAATTAAAACATTTAAAGCGGAGTTCCGTCGAAAAAAAAAATAAATAAAAGTCAGCAGCTACAAAAAGTGTAGCTGCTGACTTTTAATAATTGGATACTCACCTGTCCCACAGTCCAACGGTGCGGGCATAGGAAGCCTCGCTCCTTTCTCCCTCCTCTCCACGGTGCCGGCATTCTTACTGTGGGCGCCATGCTGTAGCTTCTCAGCTGGGCACGCACTGCGCATGCGCGAACCACGCTGCGCACTGTGAATGGCCGGGCAATCTTCTGGGACCTGTGCCGTCCCAGAAGATTGCAGGGAGGAGGGGGGAGAGGTGAACTTCCGAGGCCGTGGAGCCCCGTGTGGAAGTAGGAACCGCATGGCTCTAAAAAGAGGGTATCTGCCCCCCCCCCCCAAAAAAAAATGACAAGCCAAATGTGGCATGTCAGGGGGTCACCATCACTTAAAGCGGAAATTCCATTTTTTGGGTGGAATTCCACTTTAAAGGTGATTTCTAATTGCTTTTAGGTTACTTTTTTTATTAGCGCTAGAGAATAAGTCTGCATTTTTGTTCAGTTGATAAAGATTCATAGTGGATAAAACAAAAAAAGCACAGGCTTGCTTGTAAGAATGAAATGCATAATATATGAAGGGTCCTGTAAAGACCTATATTGTGTGTGAAAATATTCTGGACTAAGAGTTTATCTTGGTGGACCGTTTCATTTTAATCCTGTTGTTTTTCCTTAGCTGCTGAGCGTACGTGCAGATGGGAAAGGATTAAGTGGACTTTCACTTACTTATCTGTGGCTGGAGAAGGCTGATATATTGATACAGCTTGGGCATTTCCAATCAGCTAGAATCCTACTGTCACAAGCATATAAGTCATTCCAGGTGAGAACACATTTCTTTAAAATCTGACAAACTCTAACAAAACAGTAGCTGTATAAAATATTATGAAAGATTAAATGATATTGAAAAAAAACATAACATTGATGTAAAACATCTGGAACAAAGGTAACAGAAATCTATAAATATCACTCCTTTATGGGAGCAGCTTTGTAAATTTGAAGGCTTTTTTAATGTGTTTATTAGATATAGTTGGTCCTTCTGTTTTTTATTGATACCGGTCAGATGCAAACTATTAATTTAGGTTTGAACCAGATTGGTAGCTGTTAAAATGTGTCCCCGATTAATTTAGTACAGACACTTTGATTAATCAGGCTTTGTAATAGACAATGAACCTGCAAAGGTTGTTTTTGGGCATTTCCTCTTTCAAGTGGAATAGCAAGTGGGGGTCCCGGATCACTGATGAAAGGAAATAAGGTGGACTGGTGCAGCACTATAATGCTTAGGTGAAAAACTGAAGCCCTGAGCAAGTAAGAAGCATTCTATATATTCATTTTAAGACATCGTAAAGGGGCTGAAAAACCTAATTGTGCTGATTCCTTCAACTTTATTCTTTGATAAATCTTGGTAGAAGAATCCTATCATGTGTATGGGTAAATGTGGCAACTGTAGAGTAGTGGCAGGTATTAATACAGACTTGTTGCACAAAGCAATCAATTATTTTTAGTATGCTGTACTCTGTAACCCAGGGGTGCTCAACCTGTGGCCCATGGGCCACATGTGGTCCTTGGAGGCCTCTGATGTGGCTCCCGACCTCAAACCAGGGAAGTGCTTGCCCGGGGTCTTCATTAATGGTTATCTGAGCTTGCCAACCGACTATCCCAGAGCATCAGAGTGCATCAAGCCCCCTCCTGTCCCAGGCAAGATGATAACAAGTGCCCATTACCTGGGTCCTTTTATAGCAGCCTGGAGAGCGATGTCAGCAAAAGCTGGAAGAGGCTAAAAAGGTCAGTGTATTAAACAACACATACACTACACTATTCGCACCTATAAAAGGGTTAAAAACTATTATGCCCCGTACACACGGTCGGATTTTCTGACGGAAAATGTGTGATAGGACCTTGTTGTCGGAAATTCCGACCGTTTGTAGGCTCCATCACACATTTTCCATCGGATTTTCCGACACAAAAGTTTGAGAGCAGGATATAAAATTTTCCGACAACAAAATCCGTTGTCGGAAATTCCGATCGTGTGTACACAAATCCAACGGACAAAGTGCCACGCATGCTCAGAATAAATAAAGAGATGAAAGCTATTGGCCACTGCCCCGTTTATAGTCCCGACGTACGTGTTTTACGTCACCGCGTTTAGAACGATCGAATTTTCCGACAACTTTGTGTGACCGTGTGTATGCAGGACAAGTTTGAGCCAACATCCGTCGGAAAACATCCTAGGATTTTGTTGTCGAAATGTCCGAACAAAGTCCGACCGTGTGTACAGGGCATTAGGCTGCTTTGACACCGATCCACTGGGTGCAGTGCAATGTACCTGCAGCTTTCCTGCGGGTTACCTGTGCTTTGCCGTAAACTTCTATTATACGTTTTGGGTCTGGTGCACTTTCTAAAAGCACTCTGAAACTCTTGCATTCAGGAATTTTGATACGCTTTCAGAAAATGACCACACCTGGGTAAACCGCAGCACATCAGTGTAAAAGCAGCCTTATAGGGAGCTCAAGAGAGTAAGGGCTTGTTTACATTGCTGTTTGGGGGGGGGGGGGGGGTAAAACCATATAGTTGAGACATGTTTTTACTACACCCCCCAACCACTGGTGTAGCGTCAGGGATCACAAAGGCGGTCCTGTCATTACACCAGTAGTTAGGGGGTGTGTCACTCTCTGTTTTACACTTGGACAGGATGGGTGGTGGCGGTTACATATACAGGAACCGGTTCTCACCATTTTCCTCCTATAACTGCTGAAACCTGGCTTCTCCTGGCATTCAGTGACTGCAGGTGGAAAATGATCATTATGCTGTTCAAAATAAAAAAATGTGAAATTCTGAACCATTTTATTTTATTGTGGCCCATGACCGGTTACCAAATCACTTAAGTGGCCCTCGCTGTTCAAAAGGTTGAGCATCCCTGCTGTAACCTGGGCTAGTTGAAGTTAAACACGATCTTTCACTCAATAGGAGTCTTTATTTAAAAATTTAATTAAGTTGGCAAATTTAACTATTATATTCATTGCAGGATATCGGCGACAAGCACGATCACCTAAGATGCCTTTATTTATTATCTGTGCTGGCAAACTGTGAGAAGAATCATGGACAAGCCAGGTCTTTGCTTCTGGAAGCCAAAGATCTAAAGAGGGATGCAAAGCTTCTGTATGAAACCACATGTTCATTAACTGAGGCAATTTTAGGTGAAGAAAAAGAAGAAAAAGAACGAAAGGTATAGGTCATTTAATTGTCTTGTTACATCAGTAATAGGGTTGGGCCGAACATCTTCCGTTTTGGTTTGCACCAGAACTGTCGAACAGGCAAAATTCTAGTGAACATGCGAACCCTATTAAAGTCTATGGGACACGAACATGAAAAATCAGAAGTGCTCATTTTAACGGCTTATATGCAAGTTATTGCCATAAAAAGTGTTTGGGGACCTGGGTACTGCCCCAGGAGACATGTATCAATGCAAAAAAAAAAGTTTTTAAAGCAACTTTTTTCAGGAGCAGTGATTTTAAAAATGCTTAAAGTGAAACAAAAAAAAAGAAATATTCCTTTAAATATCATGTCTGGAGTCCCCTTAGTCTAGTAAGGGGACCCCAGTGGCGCAAAGTGGCGCATCTGTGTGATGTGCAGAACAGTGCCGCAGCAAAATTATATTTTTAAAGGAAAAAAATTTAATTTAAACTTGCTCGCAGTTGTAATGTAAAAAATGACGTGCGGTCCCTCCAGTATATACCAGGCCCTATAACAAGGGGACCGCCAGATCCTGCCCCCCCCCCCCCTTATGTGAATGGGTATCGGATATTATACCCATACCCATTCACCAAAAAAGTGTCAAAAAGTAAAAACCACAATAGACAGTTTTTTACAATTCCTTTATTAAGAAAGAAAAAGTGTCCCGCGATGTACATCCATCGTCAATCACGCCGCCCGATGGACCCGAAAAATAGAAGAAGAAAAAAATGAAAAAACTCTACTTCCATGGGAGAGCTCCTGCTGACTGCTGTCTTTTACATTTGATAGCTCTTATATAGTCAAGGGCAGGGCCACCCGCTGGCGTAACCGGATGACCCCGCCCTGGCTCAACATGGGGACAAGGTGCTTTGAGGGGCACCCAAAAGCACCCTCCCCATGTTAAGGGGAAGCGGCCTGGTATGGTTCAGGAGAAGGGAGTGCTTGCTCGCCCCCCTCCTTTCCTGGCCTGTCAGGCTGCTTGCTCAGATAAGGGTCTGGTATGGATTTTGCGGGGGCCCACACCATTTTTTTTTACATTTTGACGTGGAGTTCCCCTTAAAAACTATGCCAGATCCAAAGGGCCTGGTATGGATTTCGGGGGGGACCCCACGCTGTTTTTTTTTTTTTATTCTGTCATAGGGTTCCCCTTAACCACTTTAATACACTGTATTATATACTCTGCACTGCACTATATACCCTGCACTGTATATATGTATTCTACACTGATTGCACTCTGTGTGTGTGTGTGTGTGTGTGTGTGTGTGTGTGTGTGTATGTATATATATATATAGTCTACACTGAATGCACTGTATGTGTGTATATATATATATATATATATATATATATATATATATATATATATATATATATATATATATAGTAATACACTGCTTGCACTGTATATATATATTCTACACTGACTGCACTTTATTTATATATATATATATATATATATATATATATAAATATATATGTATTAGGGCTGCGGAAATTAACGATTAATTCCTCAATTAATCGTTAATTTTTTTGATCGATCAAAATTCTTTTGATAGGTACTCACCTCTCCTCCGGCTTCAGGGAGTTCCGTCGGAGATCTGGTGACGTCACAGACATCGACATCACCGGAGTCCTCCCCCCTTCCCCAAGAGCCTCCGTCTGCTAACGAAGGCCTTACAAACCAGAGCTGGTTTGTCAGGACCTGAGGCAGGTGTCCTACCTGAAGAAACAGTTGAAGTCACGAGCCGTGGCTCTACATTCTGCAGGGATAGCGATCTAGAGCTCCGGGTGGAGTGTGGACAAGGAGATGAAGGTCCAAGTCCAGGAGGTGGAGGAGAGGTGAGCAAGGTCTTACGTTGTACGGTGCTGAAAATGATTCAGGGATCTTATCCATGTACAGTTATCTTAATGCAGCAAAATATGACCCTTCAATAATCCCAAGGTCATCTTAAAGTGTATCTAAATGCCAAATAGTTGGATGCTCTTGGTGGGGAAAAAGGAGACAGAATCTTTTTTAGGTTTATCAGTGATGGATGGAAAAAATATCATGGCATCACTAACATGAAAACTGGGTACAACACTTGTGGGGCGGTGCAGTGGCAGTAAACACTTAGATTCCAGTTACAGTAGCAGAACTGTGTTGAAGTTGATTGAAGTTCAATAAAACACAACTACCCAATGAAACTAACTAGTGTCGGGTGATTGTATATAGTGTATACCACATTTACCACTGACTAATGCAGAGTTGCATTGCAAGGAGATCAGCTAAAAGTAGTTGGATCTGTATGTGCGTTATAATTAACCAAATTAATCGATTAAAAAAAAAAATGATTAATCGAACACGAAAATTTTAATCAGTATCAGCCCTAATATATATATATACATATATATATATATATATATATATATATATATATATATATATATATATATACACTGCCTGCACGCCACTAACTAACCTGCCTAATCTAGCTCAAGTTTTCTCAATCTCCTCCACATATCACACTACATACGGCCGCCGTGTAAGCAGCCTTATATAGCGTGGGACGTGGACTTAGCCCCCGAGCCATGATTGGCCAAAGGCACCTTGCCTTTGGCCAATCATGGCTCTCACAGCAGATTGCGCTGTGATTGACCAAAGCATGCAGGTCAGGTGCATACTTTGGCCAATCTGCAGGCCATCAATGCACTGCGATCTCGCAGTTGGGGAGCGCTCTACGGCGCTCTAATTTGCCGCAAATGCCCCATTTGTTCGGTTCATCTGTGAACAAACACCCGATGTTCGAGTCCAACTTACGTTCGATTTGAACATTGGGACCATCCTTAATCAGTACCCAAGATGCTTCTTTTTTAGTGAAAGCTTATAGGCTCAAGTGGTTGAGACACTGTCATATCATTGAATGGTAGTTACCCATGAACAAGCATGTACTCAGTGTTGCAGTGTCTGGTTGGCATGCCATGTACTTAGTGTCATAATTGGGCTATGGAGCAGCCCTGACATGAAAATTAGAATAGTTCAAAGACTTATAATATACTAATGTTAACAAACCTCGGGTACTGGAAACACAACCATCCACTATTTACAGGGAGCTGGTATTGGCCGACCAGCCCATAAAAACTTTTAGCAGCTCCTCACTATTTTAGAAAATGACAAAATTGCAAGTCCAGACCTACCCGGACTTAATTTTCGTGAAGTAATTGAACATGACAGCCTACATATTTTTCCTATGACAGCTTTCATTCAAATTGTGAGCATAGCTGAGCTTGCATGTAGCAAGATCATCCTCTGACCAGAAACACCTTTATGTAATGTATAAAACATGTTTTCAACCATAGAAGAAGACACTTTGGAGTACCTAATGTACAATTGCAAAATTAACCAAAGCTCCTGAAATATAGCATTTTAGTCATTCAACCAACAATACTGCTTAGGTGTTAAGCTGTAAATTTGTCATTTACATAAAAATGCCTAAGGTTTAGGCATTATGTATGATGTGAACGTTAAAGTGTATGTCCAGTCCTAACTTTTTTTAGACTTCAGATAAAGTCAGAAAGACTGGGCTTATGCTTTAGGAAAAACAAAATGAAGGTAAAGGGAAAGATGAGAGAAAAGAAATGGGAGGCAAGTGGCTTTCAGTTCCTATGATCCCAGTCTTAATGCAGGGCTGATCACCAAATGTACGTGTAAAGTCAGCCCACAGCTATCAGCAAAACAAGCCGTAATTGAATCTTGGAGAACATGGCTGAATTTATTTTCAACTTTATGGAGTAAACTCAACTGACAAACCACAAATATCTTACAAAGATCCACATGAGGCAATTATTTTACACTGTTAATCATGTGTGTGTAATAATTTTTTCAGGCCTGTAAAATTTTGGATACCGCAATAAATGCTCTTAAAACCATGTTGCACAAAGAAAAAAACAGGGAGTCAGAATATGGACTTTTTATAGCCAAACTGAATGCAAGGTAAGAAGTTGTCTTTTCTTTATTCACATGGATATAAGTTATCATCCCCGTCTGTAGCTGAAGGCTGCCTGTGTCAGGAAAACTCTACTAAAGTCGGTCTTACTTTGCAGGGTTTTGCAGATAAGACTAATGTGTTTTTTGGAATTTATTTTGAACTTAATATTAGCTTGTTAGCAGGGATACTAAGGGTTTAGACTGTTTGTCCCATTTCAGGCCCCAGTACCCAAAGCAGATCCACAATGCTTAAGTGTGTACTGATGGCAGGTTCGAAACCCCACTACACCACCCCCCTGACCCACCGCAAAACCCCACTGTTCACCATGGAGCTACTTAGATTGTAAAGCCTTGCACTCTCCTCTTGGTTCCAGGCTAAGGATCAGAAGGACCAACCAAGCACCTGGGGCCATAATATGAGAATAACATTATTCGTACAGCTGCCTGTGGCCCAGTGGCATTCAAACTCACTTTACATGCTGACACTTAAATACCCAAGTATCCTCTATGAATAACAACACATCCAGCTAGAAGCCAAGTTTGTCTTTTCTTTAGCGTACATCACGGGACACAGAGCAGGCTATATACTTAACTATCTGGTTTATGCACCACCTATGGGTGAATGGACACTGGCAGATCAATCAAACAGGAAGTCCTCCCCTATATAACCCCTACTATAAAGGAAGTACCTCCGTTTTTTTGCCAGTGTCTGATGGTGGTGGGCACTGATGTGCTGTTGGAGGTCCGGAAATGGTTCTGCTGAGAATCATGGGCTTCAGTCACAGCCAAAATGGTTAGTATCTGAGCTTCGTTGGATAGGAGAGAAGAATCTTTGAGGTTGGCCTGTAATGCAGCCTTACGGTGCTGGACCCTGCGTAATGGAACCCTGTGCAGGTTGCTATACAGATCCAGGGGTGTGGACCCCAGATTAAGGGGGAGCAAGTCCTTGAAAGTCTTTTATGACAGAGCTCGCCATGATGGGTGAAGGTTGAACACCTGTTATGATTCAGATTCCTGTAGCAGGAATGGCAAGTTTGCATTTGCATTATCTCTTTTTTTTTTTTTTTTTTTTCTTTTTTTTAAAAAGAGCGATCTGACTGTCTGGTCATTCTCCCTGTGGTCACTGGGGGCATTGTGCTGTTTGGTCTGGCCAGGTTGGTCTCTCTGTGTGGCCATTTTATGTTTGAAATCACATGTGGGCTCAAGGATCAGCGAGGCTTCTAGAGACACGGAGCAGGCTATGGCCTGATAATGAAGTGTGAGTACTTCCTAGGGGAGAGCTGCGTGACCAAACAGGACATGATTATATACTGCATTAGTGCATAATTTGCATAAAGGCTGCCTAATCTTGCTGCCTAATCTGGGGTGGGGCTTGTACAACTGTTTGTCAATACATCCCTGTATGGGTATGAGTTCACGTTAAGGAATTGTGTCTCCAGAGTAGTGTGCATTTGTTCTGCAGGAGCTTACATTGTGACTGCACTGAAGCATCATAGAGGCTGTATTCAGGCTACGTTGGATGCATATGTACTTGGCTAGCCCTGCAAAACTAGTATGGGGCCAGATGCAGTTGGGCAGGTGCAACATAATGTATCATTATGGCATGCATACCTGTGTATTTGCATTGAACTGCATACATACATGCATATTTGCATTGAACAACATATTTACATGCATATTTGCATTGAACTGCATACATCCATGCCTGTTTGCATTGAACCGCATATTTATATTTTTGCGTATATTGAACTGCATATTTACGTTCGTATTTTCATTGAACTGCATACATACGTGTGTATTTGCATTGAACTGCATACATATGTGCATATTTGCATTGAACTGCATACATACATACATGCGTATTTTCATTAAACTGCATACTTCTATGCATGCTTGCATTAAACTAAATACTTATATGTTTGCTTGTATTGAACTGCATACATACTTACATGCTTATTTGCATTGAACTGCATACATACATGCCTATTTGCATTGAACTTGCTTGTATAGAACTGCATACTTACATGCTTGTTTGCATTGAACTGCATACTTACATGCGTATCTGCATTGAACTGCATAGGTACATGCTTATTTGCATTGTACTACATACTTATATACCTGCATAACTGCATACCTGAGTACCTGCGTACTTGCATACCTACAAGGTTGCATAGCGGTAAACCTACAAGATTTTGGACCTGCATCCTTGGGAACTGCATATTAGGTTTTGGCAAATATACCTGCTACATTATTTACTTGTTATACGGGTTAAATGGCTCCAGAAGGGAGAGGCAGTAGGGGGAGGCAGGTGCACCACCTTCAGGATCAGTGATCTGGCAGTGTTCATATCTCCCAATGGACCAGTGGTATCAAGTTAATCTGAGCCACTGTGGTGTTTGGAGTTGCAGTGATTGCTGACGCATTTGTCTTTTTGTAAGATGATCTGCGGTTGCATCACCCTGAACACTCCTGATCTCAGAGCCTAAGCAGGATTGAGCCTGGTTAGTACTTAGATGGAAGACTGCCCTGGAATACCAGGTGCTGTAAGCTTTTCCCCTTTAGAGTGAGCGAGGCATCTGAGGCTGCTGTTTTTTGAGAGTATCTCAGGCCAGAGGATCTTAGGGCAGTCTCTGAAGTGATTTGCTCCATCTTTAGCCAGCAGAAACCTGGTAGGTTAAGAACACCTCTTTGGAACCTTCAGGGTCTGCCACAGAGTCATCAGCCTTTTGCTCTACATTTGGTCTTGGAGCAGAAGTTATGGCCTTATTATTGTAAACACTCAACTGGTAGCAACCCCAAAACCAAACGGGAACATGAGGTCTATCTTAGATCTCAAGGCATTAGACAAGTTTCTAAATGTCCTTCTGTTTTAGATAGGATTGGTCCAATCAGTGTTGGCCTCTCTGCATGAGGTAGATTTCAGGTGCATATCTTCATGTGCCAGTTTTTTCCAGGCTCATCAAAGATTTCTGCGATTTGCAGTAGAAAGTCGCCACTTTTATTTTTTGTGACACCACCATTCAGGCTGGCCACAGCCCCTGGAGGGTTCACAAAGCTCCTAGCCCCGGTGCTGGACTTGCTGAAGATGCAGGGGACGTCAATCTCAGAATACCTCAATAATCTTTGCTCAGGGAGCAGTCGGTTCCAGATTTAAATCGAAATATAGGAAGCAAAGGGTATCCTTTAATACATCATTGCATGAGGAAATCATATTTATGTTGAAGCAGTTCCCTATGTGCAGTTCTACTCCAGGTCTTTTGTAGAAGAACATTCTCTCTATCTGGAACATGAAGATCCAAGCATTGGATTACCGTAGGGCTCAGTACCCGGGGTATTGCAGAGCTCAAATTGGTGGTTGATTTTTCAGAATCTGGTAAAGGGGAAATTTTTCCTTCCAGTGATATGGAAGATAATAACCCCTGTTGCCAGTCTCTCCAGTTGGTTTGGAGGTTTGAAGGTGGCTACAGTTCAGGGGACTTGTTCTCCACAGGAGAGAATACTGCCCATCAATATCTTGGAACTTTGGGCTGTACACCTTGCTCTGGATTATTGGACGAACCAGTTGCACAGGTTTGTGGTCAGGGCTCAGTCTGACAATGCCATTGCAGTGTCATATATCAACCACCAGGGTGGCACCAAGAGTTGTGCAGCTCAGGAAGGTGGACCACATTCTGTCTGAGGCAGAACAGCATGTGCCGTCTCTGTCGCCAGTACATATTCCAGGTATAGAAAACTGTCAGGGAGTTTTTTCCAGCAACTAACATTGGGATAATGGTCCCTGAATCCTGAGATGTTTTCGGCAATCTGCCAACATTGGGGAACTCTGCAGGTGGATCTCCTGGATTCCAGGTTCTACAACAAATTGGAAAAGTTGTGTTTGGGACAAGAGTCCCATTGGCAATAAGGGTAGATTCACTTGTAACACTTAAGGGACCATTTCCCCCTAATCTACGCCTTTCCCCTGTTTTAACTACTGCTGCATCTTCTGCGAAGACTCCGGGAGGTGGCAACAGTGATAAAAGTGTTAGCCGGCTTAAGCTGGATACACACTATACAATTTTCTGTAGATTTTTTTCTTCAGATTTACCAAAACCATAAAGTATGAGGTCAAACCTTAAGAGTTTCAATTTTAATGGAATCAGGCAGGCCCTTGCACTACATGGTTTTGGTAAATTTAAAGGAAATCAGACAACAAACGATGTATAGTGCGTATGGGGTCTTAGTCCAAGAGGGCTTGGTACACTGACATAGTGAATCTTGCGGGGGATGCTCCTTGGACACTCCAGGTCCAGCCATGTTCTTGGGTCCTGTTAAGTCCGCACTGTTGAGTGCCAGGAAGCCGGCTTCAGGAAGCTTCTATGGAAATTTTATATGCCTGGTGTGAAGCCAGGAAGTATCACCAGCAGAAATATGTGGGGGGGGGGGATTTTTCCTTTATCGGGAGCAGAAATGAAATCGGCCTCAAGTACTTTAAATGGACAGATTTAGTCTCTAAATAAAATATATAAATATAAAAGAAAATCTCAAATTTTGGGTTATCCCCAGAAAAGTAATAGAGGGGAAATCTTCCAATGGGGACACTAGTTCTGGTAACCTGGGGGTCCCAAGGAGTTCCTGTTTGGCTATGGGACAGTAAGTGAAGAGAAATTTCCACATTGGGACACCAACGGCGAAAATAAATTTGACAGGGATTATAACCCTCCTTTGCTTTATCCAAAATTAAAAAAAAAACAAATTTGCCTATAGTTCTACTTTAAGTATGTAGCCTGCTCTATATCCCATTGATGTACGATAAAGAAAATTGGATTTTTTCTACAGACTTACCTTTAAAACCCATATATTGGAGTACATTACAGGACACAGAGGTCCCTCCCCTCTTTTTGGGAATTCATTGCTTGCTACAAAACTGAGGTACTTCCTGTATAGGAGGGGTTATGACTTCCTGTTTGATTAATCTGCCAGTGTCCATTCACCTATAGGTGGTGCATAACTCAGATAGTTAAGTATGTAGCCTGCTCTGTGTACCATGATGTACTTCAAGAAATGGATTTTACAGGTAAGTATATAGAGAAAATCAAATTTTTTACTTCAGCAATAAAATGGCAAAATTTCCAGATAGTGATGACATAAAACAGGTACATTATAACACTTTAACCACTTGAGCCCCGGACCATTATGCTGCCTAAGGACCAGAGGTCTTTTTCCAATTTGGCACTGCGTCGCTTTAACTTTTAATTGCGCGATCATGCAATGCTGTACCCAAACGAAATTTGCGTCCTTTTCTTCCCACAAATAGAGCTTTCTTTTGATGGTATTTGATCACCTCTGCAGTTTTTATTTTTTGCGCTACAAACGGAAAAAGACCGAAAATTTTGAAAAAAAATGATATTTTCTACTTTTTGTTATAAAAAAAATCCAATAAACTCAATTTTAGTCATACATTTAGGCCAAAATGTATTCGGCCACATGTCTTTGGTAAAAAAAATGTCAATAAGCGTATATTTATTGGTTTGCGCAAAAGTTATAGCGTCTACAAACTAGGGTACATTTTCTGGAATTTACACAGCTTTTAGTTTATGACTGCCTATGTCATTTCTTGAGGTGCTAAAATGGCAGGGCAGTACAAAACCCCCACAAATGACCCCATTTTGGAAAGTAGACACCCCAAGGAAATTGCTGATAGGCATGTTGAACCCATTGAATATTTATTTTTTTTGTCCCAAGTGATTGAATAATGACAAAAAAAAAAAAAATATTTACAAAAAGTTGTCACTAAATGATATATTGCTCACACAGGCCATGGGCCTATGTGGAATTGCACCCCAAAATACATTCAGCTGCTTCTCCTGAGTACGGGGATACCACATGTGTGGGACTTTTTGGGAGCCTAGGCGCGTACGGGACCCCGAAAACCAATCACCGCCTTCAGGATTTCTAAGGGTGTAAATTTTTGATTTCACTCTTCACTGCCTATCACAGTTTCGGAGGCCATAAAATGCCCAGGTGGCACAACCCCCCCCCCCCAAATGACCCCATTTTGGAAAGTAGACACCCCAAGCTATTTGCTGAGAGGCATATTGAGTCCATGGAATATTTTATATTTTGACACAAGTTGCGGGAATGTGACACCTTTTTTTTTTTTTGCACAAAGTTGTCACTAAATGATATATTGCTCACACAGGCCATGGGCATATGTGGAATTGCACCCCAAAATACATTTAGCTGCTTCTCCTGAGTATGGGGATACCACATGTGTGGGACTTTTTGGGAGCCTAGCCGCGTACGGGGCCCCGAAAACCAATCACCGCCTTCAGGATTTCTAAGGGCGTGAATTTTTGATTTTACTCTTCACTGCCTATCACCGTTTCGGAGGCCATGGAATGCCCAGGTGGCACAAACCCCCCCCAAATGACCCCATTTTGGAAAGTAGACACCCCAAGCTATTTGCTGAGAGGCATGGTGAGTATTTTGCAGCTCTCATTTGTTTTTGAAAATGAAGAAAGACAAGAAAAAACATTTTTTTTTTCTTTTTTCAAATTTCAAAACTTTGTGACAAAAAGTGAGGTCTGCAAAATACTCACTATACCTCTCAGCAAATAGCTTTGCGTGTCTACTTTCCAAAATGGGGTCATTTGGGGGGGTTTTGTGCCACCTGGGCTTTCCATGGCCTCCGAAACTGTGATAGGCAGTGAAGAGTGAAATCAAAAATTCACGCCCTTAGAAAGCCTGAAGGCGGTGCTTGGTTTTCGGGGTCCCGTACGCGGCTAGGCTCCCAAAAAGTCTCACACATGTGGTATCCCCGTACTCAGGAGAAGCAGCAGAATGTATTTTGGGGTGTAATTTCACATATTCCCATGGCATGTTTGAGCAATATATCATTTAGTGACAACTTTGTGCAAAAAAAAAAAAAAAAAAATTTGTCTCTTTCCCGCAACTTGTGTCGCAATATAAAATATTCCATGGACTCGACATGCCTCTCAGCAAATAGCTTGGGGTGTCTACTTTCCAAAATGGGGTCATTTGGGGGGGTTTTGAACTGTCCTGGCATTTTATGCACAACATTTAGAAGCGTATGTCACACATCACTCACTCTTCTAACCACTTGAAGACAAAGCCCTTTCTGACACTTATTGTTTACATGAAAAAGTTTTTTTTTTTTGCAAGAAAATAACTTTGAACCCCCAAACATTATATATTTTTTTAAAGCAAATGCCCTACAGATTAAAATGGTGGGTGTTTCATTTTTTTTTTTCGCACAGTATTTGCGCAGCGATTTTTCAAACGCATTTTTTGGGGAAAAAACACACTTTTTTAAATTTGAATGCACTAAAACACACTATATTGCCCAAATGTTTCATGAAATAAAAAAGATGATCTTAGGCCGAGTACATGGATACCAAACATGACATGCTTTACAATTGCGCACAAACGTGCAGTGGCAACAAAATAAATACATTTTTAAAAGCCTTTAAAAGCCTTTACAGGTTACCACTTTAGATTTACAGAGGAGGTCTACTGCTAAAATTACTGCCCTCGATCTGACCTTCGCGGTGATACCTCACATGCATGGTGCAATTGCTGTTTACGTTTGACGACAGACCGCCGCTTGCGTTCGCCTTAGCGCAAGAGCAGGGGGCGACAGGGGTGCTTTTTTTTTTTTTTTTTTTTTTTTTTTTCTTTATTATTTTTTTGCTTTTTTATCTTATTTTTAAACTGTTCCTTTCATTTTTTTTTTTTTTTTTTTTATCATTTTTATTGTTATCTCGGGGAATGTAAATATCCCCTATGATAGCAATAGGTAGTGACAGGTACTCTTTTTTTGAAAAAATTGGGGTCTATTAGACCATAGATCTCTCCTCTGCCCTCAAAGCATCTGACCACACCAAGATCGGTGTGATAAAATGCTTCCCCAATTTCCCAATGGCGCTATTTACATCCGGCGAAATCTAAGTCATAAAATGCTCGTAGCTTCCGGTTTCTTAGGCCATAGAGATGTTTGGAGCCACTCTGGTCTCTGATCAGCTCTATGGTCAGCTGGCTGAATCACCGGCTGCATTCTCAGGTTCCCTGTTGAGACAGGAGAGCCAGAGAAAAACACGGAAGACGGTGGGGGGGGGGCATTCCCTCCCACGGCTTGTAAAGGCAGTCTAGAGGCTAATTAGCCGCTAGGATTGCTTTTACATGAAAGCCGACCGCTGGCTGAAAAGAATGATACCAAGATGATACCTAAACATGCAGGCATCATTCTGGTATAACCACTCAAAGTCGTGAATGGCGTACCTGAAGACAAAAAAATGGTTAACAATAAAGCACAGTAAACGGTAAAGTATAAATAATTACATACCTGAAAAACAAACATGATAAAACATAATAACAATAAAACATTGCAGAATAGAATACAGTAAAAAAGAGCAGAACAATAGAGAGAGAGAATAGAGAGAGAGAACAATAAAACGACAACAATTTTTTTTTTATTTTATATATATTTTTTTTTTTACACTTTTTTTGTAACTAACTTTTATAACGGTAACCGGTTCCAGGTTCGGGTCTCTCAAAATGCGATGGCATCTTGGGAGACCCTGTGAAAGTGTGCCTAGTCTGTGGAATGCTGTACCCTACGCTAATACTCAACTAGTGAATGGTAGCGTTCAAAACATTCACCAATGCAAAGACCAGGATTGTCAGGACAGGAGGGACAATGATAGCGGGTGTCACGCCTATATCCGCGCTTGCTGCAGACACGACATCTTTTTTGGGGGGGTTCGTAGGGTAGGGGTACTCGGGAGGACATAAAGAAAATGCCTCTCATGCAGCCGACTGCATTTGGTTGGGGATGTGAATGGGGGAAGTACGGGCGCTGCAGAAGCGGTGGGTTCCCAATTAGGATTGGCGAATGCAGCAGGAAGGGCACTATGGGCACGACGGGCCTGTGTTTGTCTTCTTGGTGGCAGCGGGACACTACTTGTGCTTGCCACCTCACCAGCTTGAACTGCACTTATGGGACTCGCCACGTCACCAAGTGTTACTGCAGTGCTGGTTTGACTACGACCGGGGTGTACTAGGCCGCTGGTGCTTGCCAGTTCACCAAAACGCTACAAAAAAAACTGTTAGCAATCGCAGGGATCAGGCCTGACTCTGCGAACGCTGCAGTTATGCGTTTAGTGTTTTGTAAGTGACAGTGATCGATACTGCACTTGGGTGGGCTGGGCTGGGCTGGGCGGAGGGGCAAAACGCAGGTGCTAGCAGGTATCTGGGCTGATCCCGCTAACACTGCGTTTTTGGGAACCCTAAACTGCTGGGGATGCTAGTATAGATCTCATCGGATCAGATATTGATCCGATCAGATACTATACCACTAAGGGAGGTGTACGGTGCGTGGGTGTTAGCGGTACTGGCGCTAACCTGACGCTGCCTGGGGCTGGTGCTTGCTAGTTCACCAAAACGCTACCAAAAAAACTGTTAGCGATCGCAGGGATCAGGCCTGACTCTGCGAACACTGCAGTTATGCATTTAGTGTTTTGTAAGTGACAGTGATCGATCGATACTGCACTTGGGTGGGCTGGGCTGGGCCGGGCGGAGGGGCAAAACGCAGGTGCTAGCAGGTATCTGGGCTGATCCCGCTAACACTGCGTTTTTGGGAACCCTAAACTGCTGGGGACGCTAGTATAGATCTGATCGGATCAGATATTGATCCGATCAGATACTATACCACTAAGGGAGGTGTACGGTGCGTGCGTGGGTGTTAGCGGTACTGGCGCTAACCTGACGCTGCCTGGGGCTGGTGCTTGCCAGTTCACCAAAATGCTACCAAAAAAACTGTTAGCGATCGCAGGGATCAGGCCTGACTCTGCGAACGCTGCAGTTATGCGTTTAGTGCCTTGTAAGTGACAGTGATCGATCGATACTGCACTTGGGTGGGCTGGGCGGAGGGGCAAAACGCAGGTGCTAGCAGGTATCTGGGCTGATCCCGCTAACACTGCGTTTTTGGGAACCCTAAACTGCTGGGGACGCTAGTATAGATCTGATCAGATCAGATATTGATCCGTTCAGATACTATACCACTAAGGGAGGCGCATGCTGCGTGCGTGGGTGTTAGCGGTACTGGCGCTAATCTGACGCTGCCTGGGGCGACGCATATCACCGCCGGGCGATCGGGGGGCTAAACCTTTATTCGGTAATAAACGGCGGGTTCCCTGACACTATAAAAAATAAACGAACTAACCAGCGTCACCCGTAACGGTTATACGGTGATCAGTGGTGAAAGGGTTAACTAGGGGGCAATCAAGGGGTTAAAACATTTATTAGATAGTATATGGGGGTCCCTGTCGCTATAAAACGCTGACGGCGAACCTAAATATTTACCTCACTAACTAGCGTCACCAGCGACACTAATACAGCGATCAGAAAAATGATCGCTTAGCAACACTGGTGACAGGGGGTGATCAAGGGGTTAAAACTTTATTAGCGGGGTTAGGGGGGTATCCTAGACCTAAAGGGGGGTAATACTCACTGTTCCAACACTGTAACTGTCACAAACTGTCACCAATGCAGTAATCAGAAAAAAAAAACAAAAAACTGCTGGTGTCAGTTTGTGACAGGGAGGGGGGGGGTGATTGGGGGGGATCGGGGGGCGATCGGGGGGGGGGATCGGGGTGTTTTGTGTGCCTGGCATGTTCTACTGTGTTGTGTAGTGTTGGTGCACTCACATTGATGTCTTCTCTCCTCGGCGCTGCAACGGAATACCGAGCCGAGGAGAGATGACATCATTTCCTTTGCTGCTGTTTAGCACACAGCAGCAAAGGAAGTGATCTGATTGGCCGGCGGCGATCGCGAGGGGGGGGCCACGAACGGATGGTCTCCCCCTCATCTCCGATCGCCGGGGGACCAAACGGGACCGCCTCGGGCGGCGGGGGGGGGTCCGATCGGACCCCCCACCCGCGGGAGGCAAATCACGTACATGTACGTGATTTTGCCTGCCCGTGCCGCCTTGCCGACGTACATCGGCGTGAGGCGGTCCTTAAGTGGTTAAGTACTATGTTAAAGTCTATAAACCCACATCGTCTAGTATAACGTTAAGGTTATTGTTCCCATATGATAATCAGCTCCTGTCAGGTACTAGAAAGGCCATAGCAGGAGAAGTCCAAATAGGGGAACCAAGAGAACAGTTTCATTACCTCACTTCTACATTTTGCTCCACCAGGCCACAGTACACCACTAACTTTCACCCACTATATATATAATAAATCTGCCAAAAGGGGCAGAGCTATAATGTTACTTCCTGCAACCACACATGGTTTTTAGAACATATAGTAGGATCCAGTGCAATTCTAAAGCCCAGGTGTGGGTTAACAATATAGTTCAATTCAGGGATTGGACAAAATTATGGAAACACCAGGTAAAAGAACAAAATCGGTACCTAATATGGTGTTGGAGCACCTTTGGCATCCAAGACAGCCTGAATTCTCAGGGGAATTGCCAAGTATGAGTCTTGGATGGTGGATAATGGAATCTGATACCATTCTTTGCAAAAATCATTCCGGTTCTCGCACAGATGCCGGAGGCGGAAAACAAGCCGTGCCTTGTTCTCCAAAATAGTGGCTCTGTGATATTGAGGTCTGGTGACTGAGGTGCCCAGGGAAGGTGCGAGACTTCATCAGCATGCTCGTCAAACCACTATTTGACAACACCAGCTGTGTGACATGGCTGTGAGTGGTGCAGCCCATATTCACTTGATGATTATCCCTGATCTGCTGATTGAGTTTAAATTCCACTACCAGGGCAACACTGCCTCTTTTTTCAGATTATATTAAAGTGGTTGTAAACCTCTGAAATTAAAAATTAACAAAGCATATCCTTCTGTAGTGTGCCCCAATCCAAAGCACATCGGTGTGATTTCTGTCTGTCTGCTGTCTCCTTCCTCTTCTACCTGCATGACTCACTTCTGACATGTTATGCCTACTCCAAGGAATCCAGGGGGAGGAGGAAGGGGACTCCAGCACACAGATGGTGATTGACAGCCTCAGCTGTGCATGTTTCCCTATGAGACTGTATAGAGAAGGGTGTGTCCATTCTCTCCACTCAGGTCTCCGATTACACTCAGTTCTCTGTGCAGTGTGACATCAGATTACTAGCGCCCTGCCTCTGGAAGCTCAGGAAAGCTGTGTAAATCTGTAGATTCTCTCTCTACTGACTTTTTTTTTATCAGCATTCCTACTAACAGATGAGATAAAAACCAGTAACCCATCTAGCCATCTTGCTTTTTTTGTACCATTTATTGCCATCCAGGGGTTGGACAAAAATATGGAAACACTACATGATTTGTAGGTGTAAACATGACGACATATTTTACGTTGAAAGCCGAAGTGATGTAACATTCTTTTGCTTCCACTGTCTGATGAGACACCCAGCTAACAGGTGGGATGCCTCACATTCGTCATTTACTGCGTACGCTGCTAGTAATGCTGAGTCATGTCAGAGCTTACTGAGTTTCAAAGAGGGCAAATTGTTGGTGCCTGCTTAACTGGTACCTCTGTGATTGAAGTTGCCAATTTGAGTCGTGAGCTACAGTATCAAAGTTTATGATGGAATATACAGTTATCAGGAAAACATCATCTAATAAGCATAAGCTCGGCGGACATGGTCAACTGACCGAAAAAGAGACATAAGGACATTGCGCATGATTGTGACATGGAATAAGAAAACAAACTGCTGCTAAAGTGACTGCTGAGCTCAGTCACAGTCTTCCAAAGCCTCTGTCCACAAAAACTTTGCGGAGGGAACTCCATAAGCAAAACATTGACGAGCAAGCTGCAATTGTCAAACCACTATTGACCGATATTAATGCTCAGAAGGGGTGAGAGTGGTGCAACACCCATAAATCGTGAAATATTGTTCAATGGATGACGGTAATATGGTCCAATAAATCAAGCTTCGCACTGTTCCCAACCACTGGGCTTGTTTACGTGTGGCAAACATCATCCCAAGTTTACAAACAGGACTGTCTTGTACCAACGGTAAAGCATGATTGCGGCGCAATCATGGTTTAATGCGGCATATCTTGGTATTCTACAGGCCCCATCATCACCTTGAATGGTAGAGTGACTGCCAGCGACTATGTACAAATTTGGTCAACCATGTGCACCCCACAGTGTATACATTTTTTCTCAAACAGTGCCATTTACCAAGAGGAAAATGCACCGATTCACACAGCTGATGTCAAATTGTGGATTGATGAGCATGCAGACGAAGTCTCGCACCTGCCCTGGGCGTCGCAGTCGCCAGACCTCAATATCATAGAGCCACTATGGTCAATTTTGGAGAACAGGGTTCAGGCTCGTTTTCTGCCTCCGGCATGTCTGCAAGAACTGTAACGATGTTTGCATTAAGAGTGGTATCAGATTCCATTATCCACCATCCAAGACTCATGACTGGCAATTCTCGCAAGAATTCAGGCCGTCTTGGATGCCAAAGGCAGTCCAACACCATATTAGGTAACAATTTTGTTCTTTTACCTTGTGTTTCCAAATTTTTGTCCAACCCCTGTACATATGAATAAAAATTACAACATAAGAAAACGATGCCAGAGGATTCATGGTTTTTGCATATTTATATTTTAATTTTTTTACAGGAAATTTTTAGTTCTAGTTAAAAATGCTCAAGATTTGATCAGTAGTGGAACTACAGCGTCTCAGACTGTTGTGATGTTGCTTGATATGTGCGATAAAATGAGTCAAATAGAAGCTGATCTTCTGCGCTATGGACACAAGGAGTACAGAGCTGAGTTCCTAATGGACCACTCAACTATCCTCAGGTAATTCAATAACGTTACGTGATTAAGGCCACTTAGGCCGAAACACATAAGCAACTGTTACCTAATGAAAATTATTGAGTTTCAATAAAATATGCTGCAGAGAATTTCCGGAGTGCTGCCATTTTGTTTTTCTGCATGTGTGATTCTGTGACCAGGCTGTTCAATTGAACAATTGAATTGTGGTCCAAAAGGATATACCTCAGATTGTTGAATTCAGTAACTTACAATGCTATATCCCATGTTACCTGTACATTGTTGAATCAAAAGAAATCTCTACAAAAGAAATCTCTACTTTTAAGATGATAAATATTTTTAATTGCTACACAAGCCATCAAAGATTTTTAGTATTTTGAGTATATCTATCATATTCCAGCCTACTAAATAAAAAAAGTATAGAGCCATGAAAGTATGAAATATTACATGTGACATTTTCTATTTACCACTTGTAGGCAACAGGTGGCATTTTAGAGGCTGTAACTGTGGGATTTCAGCAGTGATTTACTTGTATTCCACACCGTGAAAATGGAAATAAAATTCTAATGCAATTCAGGATGTGGTACTGTAATTAAGGCTCTGTTTCCACTAGTGCGACTTTTCATGCGACTTGGGACTGAAAAGTCGCATGACAAATTGTTTCCCATGATTTCCAATGAGTACCGTTCATATCTGTGCGACTTCAAGTCGCAGCGACTTCAAAGTAGTCCCTGCACTACTTTGGTCCCACTTTGATGCGACTTGAGGTCCATAGATACAGGCATTGCTTCAAATCGCGGTAAAAAGTCGCGGTAAAATCGCGGTAAAAATCGGGGCAAAATCGCGCGACTTTGGGGACGCACTAGTGGAAACATAGCCTAAGCCCACACATGCAACATAGATTCTGCAGTGATTTCTTGGTGTGATGTGAACAGCCTATGTATTTCCATCAGCTGTTCATGTCTTATCACGGCAAATGAGTCAGAATGAATGAATGAGTCAGGGGTACACTTTCCATTCCCTGTCTTCTAACTCATACCAATCCATATAAATTATTAGTTAGACAAGGGCATTCAACAAGCTGAAAAGCAGAGCTCAACTCTCTTCAAAAACATGCTCTGGAAACTGCAAATGTTTATTGGTGAAAAAGTTTACCAGTAATGAAAACAGATATAGAAGAGAAGAACTTACATTTGCTCCCTTTTGGTCTGTTAAATATTGCATTGTATTTTGGTATATCTGTTCAATACGTGCAAAATATACTTGTTTATCCTGCCAAAAAATTATGGCTGCCCTGTGTCTTGTGTAGATACACTATATTGTCAAAGGCATCCCAGTCTTAGACCACATACACACTATACAACTTTTGTTGTCTGATTCTCTTTAGATTTACCAAAACCATGTAGTACAAGGGCCTTCCTGATTGCACACAAATTGAAAATCATAAGGTTTGACCTCATATTATTATATGGTTTTGGTAAATCTAAAGGAAAAAAATCTAAAGAAAATTGTCTAGTGTGTATACAGCTTTAGTCTGTAGGGTTCAATAATGAGTTGGCCCACCCTTTGCAGCTATAACTCTTCTAGAAAGGCTGTCTACCGGGTTTAGGAGTGCGTTTATGGGAATGTTTGACCATTCTTCTAGAAGCGCATTTGGGAGGTCAGGCACTGATGTTGGATGAAAAGGCCTGGCTCGCAGTCTCTGCTCTAATTTATCCCAAAGGTGTTCTATCGGGTTCAGGTCAGGACGCTGTGCAGGACAGTCCAGTTCCTCCACCCCAAAATCGCTCATCCATGTCTTTATGGACCTTGCTTTATGTACTGGTGTGCAGTCATGTTGGAACAGGAAGGGGCCATCCCCAAACTGTTCCCACAAAGTTGGGAGCATGAAATTGTTCAAAATGTCTTGGTATGCTGACGCCTTAAGAGTTCTCTTCACTGGAACGAAGGGGCCAAGCCCAACCCCTAGAAAACAACCCCACACCATAATCCCCCCTCCACCAAATGATTTGGACCAGTACACAAAGCAGTGTCCATAAAGACATGAATGAGCGAGTTTGGGTTGGAGAAACTTGACTGGCCTGCACAGAATCCTGACCTCAACCCGATAGAACACCTTTGGGATGAATTAGAGTGGAGACTGCAAGCTAGGCCTTCTTGTCCAACATCAGGGCCTGACCTCACAAATGTGCTTCTGGAAGAATGGTCAAACATTCCCATAGACACACTCCTAAACCTTGTGGACAGCCTTCCCAGATGAGTTAAAGCTGTTATAGCTGCAAAGGGTGGGCCAACTCAATATTGATCCCTACAGACTAAGACTGAGATGCCATTAAAGTTCATGTGTGTGTAAAGGCAGGTGTCCCAGTACTTTTGGCAATACAGTGTATACTAAGTTGTCACAAGAACCTTAATTAGCCCTCCAAGATAGAAAAGGGTGTCTCTATCATGCCATGAAAAATCCTGGATGTTGTTCACATAGCCTCTGCTATACAAAAGTCCGGTGTTCTGGCAGAGCCATAGATTGTCTGAACATCACAACCACAAGCCCCTTCAACAAAAGAAACAACTTGACAGGTGGGTATTCCCTGAGAGCCAATTATTAGGCAACTTTTGTCCCTCCCTGTGGGTTTAGGATTGGTAGAACAAGTAATATTTATTTTTAGACTATAGGTCTACACTAATGTGTTTTAGAGTAACTGCATTACTTAAATATTTACCTGAATTTCCAATTTAATGAGAGTGGTTGAAAATTTTTTATAGTTTTTTTTCCCTGCTTATTTTGGCCTCCTGATTCCAGCATTCTCGTTATTTTTGACTCACTTATTTCCATTTTTTGAAAGGATCCTTGCCAGCACAGTGGAAGATGAACAACGTAAACACAGTTTCTATTTGGATGCATATATTATGGTAGAGAAAGCAATAAGCATACTAGAGCAAATACTGCACAGTATTGAAAATACTTCTCGAACTGAGGTAAACGATGCAATTAACCTCCCTTTGGTAACAAAGATTTTTTTTTTTTTATTTTGTCTTGATTTTATTTCATTTCTGTCTTATGCCCCATACACACGGTCGGACTTTGTTCGGACATTCCGACAACAAAATCCTAGGATTTTTTCCGACGGATGTTGGCTCAAACTTGTCTTGCGTACACACGGTCACACAAAGTTGTCGGAAAATCTGATCATTCTAAATGCGGTGATGTAAAACACGTACGTCGGGACTATAAACGGGGCAGTGGCCAATAGCTTTCATCCCTTTATTTATTCTGAGCATGCGTGGCACTTTGTGCGTCGGATTTGTGTACACACGATCGGAATTGTCGGAAAATTTTATATCCTGCTCTCAAACTTTGTGTGTCGGAAAATCCGATGGAAAATGTGTGATGGAGCCCACACACGGTCGGAATTTCCGACAACAAGGTCCTATCACACATTTTCCGTCGGAAAATCCGACCGTGTGTACGGGGCATAAGAAGCATTTTATATCTGATTTTTAGATGTATTTGTATATGTATGGCTTAGTGCTATTGTGCCAGCATCAGTGTCATATAGAACATTCAAAAGCAAAAGTTGAAACTCAATCTGTAGATTCTCTTAATCATACTTCTTGTTAGAACTGTTATCTATGTATCCATGCCTTATACTTTCTATGCCCACTGCGTAAATTATATATTTTTTTAATTGGATGCTGGTATGACTGGTAGTGCTGTTATACAAATGCAGGTTATTTCTAATAATACAATGTACAATTAAACCTTCACAAGGTGAAATATGTTGGTATTCATTGTAAAACTCTTGGTCATTCACAGCACTTTGCACTAGTTTCCTCAGTGCACGAATGGGGTGCATCAAATGTAATACAAAACATGTTGAAGGAGTTGGGCAGACTAAAATGATGAATTTTGTTAATTTAGAGCAGGGGTCTCAAACTGGCAGCCCTCCAGCTGTTGTGAAACTACAAGTCCCATGAGGCATTACAAGGCTGACAGTTACAAGTATGACTTCCAAAGACAGAGGCATGATGGGACTTGAAGTTTCACAACAGCTGGAGGGCCGCCAGTTTGAGACCCCTGATTTAGAGATTCTTCAAATTTTTCTCTTTTCAAGGGGGAAACAATTGAGGGTGATTCATGTGGGATGATGATTCAGAAGATTTGGTGACAGCACACAATGAGCTTTATTTATAGACTCTTAAGGGTTAATTGGAATTTTTCTTTTTGACGATTAATTTTATAGATTATAAATTCTGGAGAGGTTTTTGAAAGTAAACCTAATGCCGCGTACATATGACCGGACTGGTCCGACGGACAATTCAACCGTGTGTGGGCTTCATCGGACCTGCAGCGGACTTTTTCGAAAATCTGACGGACTTTAGATTTGGAACATATTTCAAATCTTTACGTCTGAACTCCGCTGGACCCAGTTCCTATCGAAAAGTCCGCTTGTCTGTATGCTAGTCCGACGGACGAAAACCGACGCTAGGGCAGCTATTGGCTACTGGCTATCAACTTCCTTATTTTAGTCCGGTGTACGTCATCACGTACGAATCCATCGGACTTTGGTGTGATCATGTGTAGGCAAGTCCGTTTGTTCGGAAAGTCTGTCGGAAGTCCGCCCAAAGTCCATCACATAGACCGTCGGACCAGTCCGGTCGAAAAGTCCGCTTGTGTGTACGCGGCATAAGTAGAACGACATTTAGTTTGCTTACTTACCCATCTTCAGGCAGCTAAAAGAACCAGAGTCTTACCCACTTTCTTCTCTCCTGGGGCATGCGCCTGTTCCATGCGATTTCTTTGACTTTACCATCAAGCTTCTGTATCAGGTTCTGTATCGGGTTATCACTCTCTGCTGCTCTCAATCCCTCCTCTCCCCTTTGATCCCGGCGAGCCGTCCCATTAGGTTCTGATGGGTAATGGACCGTGCATGTCTCCTCTCCTCTCCCCTCCTCTCCCCCCTCTTCCCGGCAAATACCGGCACCCGTTTGCGGAGGTTCAGTGGAGCCGTCCAAAATCCCGTCTGCAGCGGCCGCTGCAGCTAAGGAGTCAGGGCACCGCTCCCCCCGTTTCCACCCTCCTCCGTTGGAGCCCAAGGACGAGAGACCGGGAGCTGAGACCGCCGGAACCGACAACGCCGTTCGGACAGGGGCGAAGGGGGGGGCGGCCAGAGACTAGTGCATGGTCCACGGGCCTGTTTTAGCAGGCATCACGGTGTGAGGGACACCCAGCAGCCCAGGCTCAGCTCCGACCCCACCCCACCCACATCCGGCTTCTCCTCCTCTCCGTGGGATAGATGAGCGACTTTAAGGTCCCGAAACGCGTAGAGTTAACAACTACCGTTACAACAGTGTATTCATGAACCTACCACGGCCGTTTCTCTTCACCCAGTATATGTACTCCTTTTTTCCCAAGTGATGCTTTAATGCATCCATTTTTGTTTTCCAGTATCATTTACACTGCAATTAATCACGCTCTGAAGTGACCCGTGCAACTGTAAAATACTGATATATATCTTCTAACAGAGTCATTATGTATGTTTTTAGATTATTTTTCCTGCTTATCTTATCTTTACTATTATTTCTAATAGCGCTTTAATGCGCAAGCTACTTTTATGAGTATTCCCTGCAATGCAATTAATCATGTTATTACGTGACCCGTGTACTTGTAAAATACTGTTTTAAACCTTGGTTGGGCAATGCATTTATATGTGATATGTAATTTGAGGTATTGATATGCAATGTATGTACTGAACTGTATACCCCCAACTTATGCTCTAAGATGACTCAATTAATAAACCATTTTCTAAATTCATTTCTTTAATGCATCCGTGTGCTTCACTCAAAGTCCCGCCCCTCAACCCCTCCATTTATACTAATATGGGATGGAGGATGGGATCTGTACGGCCCCCCTTCCTCACACAAAGTCCCACCTTTTGTTATTTTCCTACTTTTGTTCAACCTACAGGGATGGAAGTACACGGCTGCAATGCTAATTTAGCCCTAGTACTTGTTATGGCTGCTTCTCAGCCGTCTACACTATTCCCTTATTTCCTTTCCAGTTCTCCCTGTGCAATAGGTGGTTATTTGCACATACCACTGGAACAGCTTACCTCACCACCCAAACCCCCCCCCCATCCATCTCAACAATACTTTTTATTTTTTCTAATGCCATTCTCCTATATGTGTAGTGTGAGCACGCATGGGGGTCACTGTCCGTCATTGTGCATATCCTGTGTCACTCTTGTTACTTCCCGGAGCTGTGACTAGCACTGTGGGTTTTCCCACCGCCCCCTCCTCCAATAGGGCGGGTGGGATTTCCCCCACTGCTCGTCAGCGTTATGCAATCAGTGTCAGCTGTTTGGTGTCTACTCGGCACCTATAAATCAGCTGACCGGCTTCTCCATCTCCAGCAGTGGGGAGACCAGGTTGACGCCCAGGGCCGGCTATGCCGGGCTCTTTTGGTGTGTTCCCTGTTCCTCACTTGGCTACAGCATGACGTTGGAGGTCGGATCTGGACGGCTCACCCGGCTGGGGTTTTTTACCCCCCCAAGGTGTGATTGGCACCTCTGTCTTTGATGCTTAATTCTATCCTCACACCACTTTCCTTGGTTTTCTTGTCCAATTTCACTGTGCAGCAGGCAATCTTTTTTCACTTTATTCATTCTCATTTGCTTTTTCCCCCTTTTCTTCCCCCTTCTTTCTTTCCTCCTCTCTTCCCATTGCCCATCTTTCCTCTCCTTTTCCTTTCTTCTCTTCACTTCTCTTTGTCTCTTCACTATGATCCTCATCATTTCTCACTCTCCATCACCACACATTCCCCCATATTCCCTTTCCATTCCAGTGCACCTCATTCACTGGCTGTTTTTTCTCCAGCAGGTTCCCCCACCTGGGGTCATTCACTTCTCCCATGCACCATACCTCCCATTCACTTTTTTCCTGTCACTACTTGGGGCTATTGCCGCTGCTGGCTGCGCTGCCGGGTCGGGCCCCCTCAGCTCCGGGGAGTGGCATCCTTGGCCGGATTGTCCTGTGCGGCGATGATCTCTCCCATGCGTGGCCACGCTCATGTAAGTTTGTGGGACAAATGTATGGATATGTGTGGGGTTTTTCACATTTTCTGCATTTGCCCATGCATTTTTTCAGATAACCACCCATGTCCCTATTTTTTCATCTTTTTAGATAACCAATACGGTTTTGCTCCTGATGAGCGACTTTAAGGTCCCGAAACGCGTAGAGCTAACAACTACCGTTACAACAGTGTATTCATGAACCTACCACGGCCGTTTCTCTTCACCCAGTATATGTACTCCTTTTTTCCCAAGTGATGCTTTAATGCATCCATTTTTGTTTTCCAGTATCATTTACACTGCAATTAATCACGCTCTGAAGTGACCCGTGCAACTGTAAAATACTGATATATATCTTCTAACAGAGTCATTATGTATGTTTTTAGATTATTTTTCCTACTTATCTTATCTTTACTATTATTTCTAATGGCGCTTTAATGCGCAAGCTACTTTTATGAGTATTCCCTGCAATGCAATTAATCATGTTATTACGTAACCCGTGTACTTGTAAAATACTGTTTTAAACCTTGGTTGGGCAATGCATTTATATGTGATATGTAATTTGAGGTATTGATATGCAATGTATGTACTGAACTGTATACCCCCAACTTATGCTCTAAGATGACTCAATTAATAAACCATTTTCTAAATTCATTTCTTTAATGCATCCGTGTGCTTCACTCAAAGTCCCGCCCCTCAACCCCTCCATATATACTAATATGGGATGGAGGATGGGATCTGTACGGCCCCCCTTCCTCACACAAAGTCCCACCTTTTGTTATTTTCCTACTTTTGTTCAACCTACTGGGTAGTCATAATGTAATGCCTGATTGGTGTATTTCTATACGGAAAAGATAAAAGGTGTTTTTTTGCATATATTTATATAGGCTCTGAATGTTTGACCAGAATAAACCACAGGCTTGTAAGCCCTGTAATTACTAACTACTCTTGTACCCTGTTTTTTAAGGATATGTAATATTTTTTTATTTTGTTTAGTTTTTTTTAATAAATATCCAGCTCAGATCAACTATTGTTGGCTTACAAATGGTGCAGCAAATATTGATGGGATTTTGTTCTCTCCCCATACCAATCTATGGGAATGCAATAACAGCTGCACCTGCAATTAATTCTGAATGATCTCAGAAATGTTTCAAAGTGATGTCAATGACTCTGCCCATCAGTGTCACTGACAGCTATTTGCTGTGATCACCATAGCTGACGTGCTCATATGAATAAATGCTAATACTAAAGAAATAAATAAATGTGTTAATTCAATAGCCTTTATACAAAGTGCATGCCATACATTTTACGGTTCATCTGAAGTATTTATTTTCTTTTCTGCCTTTTTCTCACAATACATATTAGTCATTCTTTAGACATTGTGAATTATGTCTCAGCATGAATTCATTTTGTGTTACAGGCAGGGGGTATTCGTCTGCCTGTCTTGAGAAAACTTGCTAAAATGAAACTGGATTTTGCTGAACTGTCACTGGAAATAATGCATCTTGTCATCGATGAGGAAAGTAAAAAACTGCAGGAGGAAAAAAGCAAAGGAGCCCTTTGCGTCATGGTGGAAGAGTTTGTCAGAGCCACCCCAGATTATAATTCTGTTGAACAGGTGTGAAAACTTTTACAGTTGCATTTCGTGATCTCCTGCCTGTGGGTACACACCCCGGGCTGAACTTGCTTGGTGTGGGAGTTATACACTATACAAATACATCTGATTGCAATTGTTTTTCTTAAGTCTTAAGATTGCAAATGGCGATGGAGAATAACTTTTTCTGGTATCATAATCAATTTTATAACCAGATAGAGGTTGCCATGGGAGCTAAAGCTGCGCTTTAAGGGAATAGTCATTTTTTTAAAAAAGCAAGTGAAGTTTATTGTGGATGTGTTATGAATGGGAATGGAGAATAATAATTTCTAGTATCAAAATACATTTTATAACCAGATAAAAGGAGTTTCTATTGAAGTTAAATATTCCTCAAGTGTTGACAATTTTTTTCTGAATAGATGCTAACAAGAGGATTTTTTTTAATAAATACTAGCCCCAGCTAAAAGTGTATAAAAGATATATAATGTTATTGGAGGACACACTCGAAGGGCTAGAGGATTTTTGGAGGCACATAAATAAGAACGGGTATGGCATCTGGTTTACAGGGAATATGCATGAACAATACATAAATGTATTTTAAGGAAGTAGACAGGAATGGGTTATGCCGTGTACACACGGGCGGACTTTTCGACCGGACTGGTCCTACGGGACGAATCCGGTCGTATGTCATCACGTACGAATCCGTCGGACTTTGATGTGATCGTGTGTGCGCAAGTCCGTTCGTTCAAAAGTCCGTCGGAAGTCCTCTAAAAGTCCGTCGAAAGTCCGTCGGAAAGACCGTCGGACATTTGATGCCGAAAAGTCCGCCTATGTGTACACGGCATAAACCCCTACTAACAGCTGTCACACCCTAAGTGGTTTCAATGGTATACTCAAAGGGCAATTCACAAGGATCAGACGGAACTGTGATCTAGAGTCTGGTTATGAGGCCCAAACTGACATACTAGCTCTAGTAATAGTACTAGCTCTGGAGAATGCAAAAAGGTTAGTTAAGAATCTGAATAGGGAACGGTTTCTAATCAATAAACAAACTGAACAAGGTTCAATAGGCAACACACAAAGATAAAAAGTACTGGCCCATATTATTTGGGGACCTCACAATAGGACCAAATCAAAGTTTATATATAGGAAAGCCCCTGGATTAAGAACCAAAATTGTCCAGAACGTTCCAGACCCCTTCTCCCACCAAAAAAAGTTCACGTTTTTGGATACAGGAACAGGATTTTATAGAAGTAAAATATGTCTCCTGTGCAGAGCTACAAAAAGTAAAGAGAAAAAGAGAGCTGAAATCCAGTCCAACTATATGCATAAACAGTAAATAGTTTAATTTCATGTGAAATACCAGGAAGCTTTCAGTTCATATTATTGAGCATATTAATGTGGTTTTAAGGGCTCGAGGTTTTTTACCTTCGTGTATATGCATGAAGGTAAAGAACCTACTGTGTGCAATGCCCCCCCCCACCTCCTACAACTCACCTGAGCTTCCTCTTGATCCATCAATGTGCACGAGAGCTAAGCTTCTACTGGGTCCCTCATTCCTTATTGGCTGAGACAGCAGTGGGAACCATTGGTTCCCACTACTGTCAATCACAGCCAGTGAGCCAATGAGGAGGGGGCGTGGCTGAGCCGTGGCTCTATGTGTCTTATGGAAGCATAGAGCGGGGCTTGGGAGAGAGCATGCATCAGTTCCCCTATAGCAAGCTGTTTGCTACTGGAGGCACTGGCTGAAGAGAAGGAGCCAGGAGTGCAGGCAGGGGACCCAAAAAGAGAAGCATCGTGGCTACGATGTAGTGCAAAACTACTGTATAGTGCAGGTAAGTAGGACATTTTTTTTTTTTTTTTAATGAGCCTTTAATGTCACTTTAATAATATTCAGAGAGGTTTAATAAAAACACAGTGTCTCAACCCAAACCGTTTTAGAATGGCTCATAATAGAGACCCTAGTGGTCTTGGTATTGATAAGGTAGAGAGACACTGGAGAGGATCTAACCTGAAACAAGAGTTTTCCAGAAAAGAGACCCACAGAATACATGAGTTGGACACACTAAACCCGCATGGCAGAACATCCATATAGGTTTAAACTGTTTTATTAGCAATTTTTAAAGCTTCTAAATTATGAAAGCTATATTTTATATGCACTTGAATTGCATAAATAGGTATTTTTATATAGTTTAGTTCTAGGGTATACTTATTATTTTTAATGCTATTACTATTATTTATCTTTTCCTATCATCTAATTAATATTATGTTTTGTATTCTAAGTACCAGCAAGAGGTAGTATGAATTTTAACCACTAGGTGGCACCAAATATTATTGAGCGTTATTTAGTTTTATGCAGTATTTTGTTTTGATTGTTTTTAAAGTCAAATGACCCCCCATTCTGTCTGTATCATGATATTAATAATTGGCAAGATATGACCGACCGATTATTTAAAGAATGTGGCAAGATTTTGTGACCAGTTTGGCATAGAATTATTGCATATGTTAGGTGGAAGAGATGGCGTCTGGCTTGCCTCCCTCCTGATGATGTCCTGGAGTAGACAAAACATGTAGAGGTGGGACTTCCAGTTGTAACATCACTTTAGCCATATGGAGCGCACGCTAGCTCCATAGTAGTATGGAGCAGTGGCACTTCCTGACAGTTGTTGGCTGGTCATTCCAGGTGCCAGGGGGGCACTGTAGGATGTGAGTGTAATACTTTTTATCGTGGGAAATTTATTAAAATAATAATATTACGCTATGACCATTTCTCAGGTCTGTTCTCTGAGCATTATATGTGAAAGAGTTGGGCAAAATATTGCCTGTGTGATTCCCTGGTGGTCTGGATAAGTGGTGGAGAGTGGAGACTACAAGTGGAAAGGAACAGCATATTAGTGCAATTTCACATTCTTCTCTTTATTAGAAGGTCAACATTTTTTGGTGAGCGGGCATCCTGAACAGTGGCATTTGGAGTCACACCAAAGGTTGTTGGATTACACGTGAAAAAGGAGCATGTTTATCACATAGAATCTTTATGGACTGATTAAGCACTTTATGTTCCAATGTTCTGATTGCACTTTCAGCACTTTTTCAAAAGCACTATATATGTACTGTATGTTTTTCAAATGATTTGGGTTCACACACTTTATTACTTGATTTATTGATTCATTTCTAGTATTTGCATAGATTTTGTTGCACTTGCACTTTATTAATTGATAGGTCATTAGTAATGGTGATAGTGCTGCTCTTTTGTATTTAAGATTTGGTCACTTTAGTGTATGAGGGTTTCCACTTCAGTGCAGCAGCTGATTTTACACAGGTCACCAGATAGGAAATATTTTGTTTTATTAGCTCACTTCATATTTGGATTGGAGGTTTATTTCACACATAGCACAAGTGCAAGTGCTTGTGACCCTTAATTTTTCGCAATTTTTTTCCTACCTGAGATAAGCCAGCCTTGGGGGCTTTTAGCTTCTTTTATGCAGACCACCTCTATAAGAATACCAAAACATTGTGTGAAATCAGTAAAACCATAACAACATTCTGGCGGTATGACCCCTTTAACATGGCCTGCACCTAATTCATGAAAGATTTGAGCCAGTTTCAGTACCAGCATTGAAATGCACACCTGATTCAGGTAGTTCTTACTCCCACCACTTTTGGACTCTGTCACTATAATTGCAAAAAAAAAATAATTTCTGCCAGTCAGCAGATAAGGTGGGGGCAATTAAATCCAACTCGAAGTTGACATACAGAAAGACTTCAGTGCTTGGGGTTCTGTTTCAAATATCGCAGTCTGTCCGAACAGTAAGGTCACCTGCTGACCGTTCACCTTCCACAGGCAGCTTAATTCTTCAATAAGACACAGAAGTCAATTTCCAGTGCAATTTTGCTTCCACTAATTGCAGTACAGAGGATGTTTTTCCAGTCTTTGGAAATAGAAGAAGACTTTCCTAATCCCTGTCTCTGCAAAGAACAAATGCTGACTTAGGGAACATGGAAGAAACAGGAATGGGTTAACTAAGATTAATCTAACTAGCACTAAACCGGAGAGGAGGACAGAGGGATACACCAATCACATAAGTAAACCAGCTGTAGTGGCTCTAAACCATGCATCCCTAAATGGCAGCCCACAGGCCAGGAGCCAGTTTTTTGCCTCAGCCTCCATCACTGCTAGGAGTATCACAGCAAAGCGGAGAGGAAGGCCAGATTGCCGGGAGGTTCAGCTTCTAAGGATGGAGGGCAGGTGCAGGAGCTGCCAGAGTTAACTTTTGAAGTTAACCAGCCAGTGATTGGTTTTTAGGATGCAGGGCGGTCCCAGCACCCAATCACTTGATGGTTAACTTGAAAGGTTAACTCCAACAGCTGCCGATCCCGCCCTCCATCCAGAGCTGTGTTTACTCTCGCTCTCTGCTCCATGCCCGAATAAGGTTGGAGAGTAATAGATGTAGCCTCTATACCAATAATCATAGTACAGGATATGTAAAGAATTGTATCATCATCCAGAAACTTTGAGGATATGTAAAGAATTGTACCATCATCCAGAAACTTGGAGATATGGGAATCGGTGGCTTGGTCCCCAACCGAGCCTACCTTAGAGGACAGGGGCAATTGGACTATCTTGGTACAAATTAAACAAAAATAAATTCAAATGTATGTACAAGTATATAGAAAAATATGTTAAGATTTATTAATACATAATTAATAAAAAATGGCAAATAACCAAATACAGATTAAAAGCATGGTAACAATCCATGTGTATCACCAAAATAATGGTCCCCAAATAGGGAATGGGATAGCCAGTCACGGATAACATCTCAACTAGTTTTGCAGTCTAATGCCGCTTCGTCAGGAGGATATCTGTCATTTGATTGACAAATGATCAATAACAATACAGTTGACCAAAATAATAACATTTCATACAATAGTGTCAATAACAAAGTATATATGGGGGAAGAGCAGAGCTGCTTACCTATAACCCTGGCAGACACAGGACGTCACCAAAGGGTCCCCCGCGGCGACTAGGGGGGACATACAAATCAATGGACTGGTATCTAAATAGATGGGGTGAAACAGTTAAAATGGGTGGAGCTGTGGGTGGAGAAATGTGACTGTGGTGAAAGTGTGGGGAGAGGGAGGGAAAGGGTGGGGAATTGTGTATGAGTGAGGAAGTGAAGAGGCAAGGGGGGGAGTGGGGGCGGGCAAAAGAGGATCAAGGGATGGGGGAAAGGGATTAGGTGAGGATGGGGAGATGTGGAGACAGTGGGTAAGTCGGGTGGGGGGGAAGAGAAGGAGGGGGGAAGGGGGCTGCGAGAGGGGAGGGAGGGAGAAAGTTGGGAAAAGGAGAGAGAAGAGAAAGTGGGAGGAAGAGGGAATGGGGGGGATGAGGTGCAGGAAGGGAGGGAAAAGGGGAGGACAAAGACGCCAGAGGGAAAGAGGGTAGAAAAAAAATAAGAGATAGAAATTAATAAGGAAGAAGGGGGAGGGAAAAAGAGCGGGAAAGACAGAAAAGGAAAAGAGGGGAGGGGAAAACATGAGAAAAGGAGGAGAAGGAAGGGGAAAAAAGAAAAGGGGAGGGAAGGGAGAAAAAGGGAGTGAGGGGGCAAGGGAGGGGGATAAAAGAGAAGCCCTTCTCCTTCCCGCCCCTCCTCTCTCACTCCCCTCCCCCTTTTTCTCCCTTCCCCCCTTTTCTTTTTCCCCTCTTCCCCCCTCCTATCCCTTGCCCCCTCCTTCCCCTCCTTTTTCAACATTCCCCCCTCCCCCTTCCCCCTCCCTCTTCCTTTTCTGTCTTTCCCTCTCTTTTTTCCTTCCTCCCCCTTTTCCTCTCTCCCCCTTCCCACCCCCTTCTTCCCTATTAATTTCTATCTTTATTATTTTTTCTACCCTCTTTCCCTCTTGCGTCTTTGTCTTCCCCTCCTCACTCCCTTCCTTCGCCCCATTCCCTCCCCCCCCTTTCACTCCCCTCCATTCCCTCTTTTCCTTCCCCTATTCTTCTTCTCCCTTCCACTTTCTCTTCTCTCTCCTTTTCCCAACTTTCTCCCCCCCTCCCCGCTCGCGGCCCCCTTCCCTCCTCCCACCCCCGACTTACCCACTGACTGCACATCTCCCCATCTTCACCTAATCCCTTTCTCCCATCCCTTGCTCCTCTTTTGCCCCCCCCCATTCCCCACTTCTCTCCCCCCTTGCCTCTTCACTTTCTCACTCATACACAATTCCCCACACTTTCTCTCCCTCTTCCCACACTTTCACCACAGTCACATTCCTCCACCCACAGCTCCTTCAAGTTTATAGTCTGCCAGGGTTGATAGGTAAGCAGCTCTGCTCTTCCCCCATATATACTTTGTTATTGACACTATTGTATGAAATGTTGTTATTACTTTGCTTAATTGCATTGTTATTGATCATTTGTCAATCAAATTACAGATATCCTCCTGACGAAGCAGCATTAGACCGCAAAACTAGTTGAGATGTTATCTGTGACCAACTATCCCACTGTGATCTTCCCCATTTGGGGACCATTATTTTGGTGATACACATGGATTGTTACCATGCTTTTAATCTGTATTTGGTTAATTGCCATGTTTTATTAAAGCGGAAGTACACCCATTCATAAAACAGTTTCATTTCCGGCACGTGCCGGAAATATAACACTTCCAATGGTTGTGCTCTCAACCAAACTGTCAAACCATCCAATGGCTGCTGTCATAACTGATCACATGGGCAGCATCATGGCAGTTGTAGATCAAACAGAGGCAAAGATGGCCGCTTCCTTGGCTTAAAACGATAGGGGGGTTTACTTACACTTTAACTATGTATTAATAAATCTTTATATATTTTTCTATATACTTATTCATACACTTGAATTTATTTTTGTTTAATTTGTACCGAGATAGCCCAATTGCCCTTGTCCTCTAAGGTAGGCTTGGTTGGGGACCAAGCCACCGATCCCCATATCTCTAAGGTAGGAGAGTGAAGAGACTGCAAGGGCTGTAGTGTGAATGGAGGGGCTGTAATGTGAAGGGGGAACAGAGCTGCAGGGACTGTAATGTGAATGGGGGGGAGAGCTGCAGGGGCTGCAAAGTAAATTGGGGGGACAAAGCTCAAAGCTGGGGGGTGGTAATGTGAGTGGGGGGGCAGAGCTACAGGGGCTGTAATGTGAAGGGGGGCAGAGCTGCAGGGGCTACAAAGTAAATTGGGGGGACAAAGCTGGGGGGTGGTAATGTGAGTTGGGGGGAACAGAGCTACAGGGGCTGTAATGTGAATGGGGGGGACAGGGCTGCAGGGGCTGTAAAGTAAATTGGGAGGATAGAGATGGGCGGGTGGTAATGTGAATGGGGGAGGGGAGCTTTAGGGGCTTTAATGTGAATGGGGGGCAGAGCTGCAGGGGCTGCAAAGTAAATTGGGGGAACAGTAATGTGAATGGGGGGGGGGCAGAGCTGCAGGGGTTGCAATGTAAAGTTGGGAGACAGAGCTAGGGGGGTGGTAATCTGAATAGAGGGGCTGAGCTGCAGGGGATGCAATGTAAATTGGGGGGACGGAGCTGGGGAGATGCGGTGATGTGAATGGGGGGGCGAGATGCAGGGGCTGCAAAGTAAATTAGAGGGACAGAGCTAGGGGGGCAGTAATGTGAATGGAGCAGAGCTTCAAGGGTGGTAATATGAATGGGGGGGGGGGGGCAGAACTGCTGGAGCTGTAATGTGAATGGGGGGCAGAGCCGTAATGTAAATTGGGGGGGTAATGTGAATGAGGGCAGAGTTGCAGGGACTGTAATGCAAATGGGAGGGGCTGGGCTGCAATGTATTAATTATGAGGACAGAGCTGTGGGGGGATGTTAATGTAAATGGAGGGGTGGGGGCAGAGCTGCAAGGGCTGCAATGTAAATTATGAGGACAGAGCTGTGGGGAGACAGTAATGTTAATGGGGGGGGGGGCAGAGCTGCAATGTAAATTATAAGGACAGAGCTGTGAGGGGACGGTAATGTGAAATGGAGGGGGGCAGAGTTGCAAGGGCTGCAATCTGAATGAGGGGACAGAGCTGCAAGGGGGGGTGTGATGTGAAGGGGGGCAGAGCCATGAGGAGATGTGATGGGAAGGGGGACAGAGAACACTGCTGTGGGGGGGTGACGTGAATGGGGGGCAGAGGATACTGACGTAAAAAGAGAATTGTGATATAAGAAAAAGGGGGCTGTAATGTGAAGGACCTGAGTCATCGCAGAAACTTGTGATTTGGACCTCTGCTAGCAGAACATTTATCTGATCGGACCTCAATAAATTTTAATTCAATACCCCTGCTCTAAACCAACACTAGATATTGGCATACTACAGAACAATAATAACTTGATGCAGTCCTATACAACACAGAGCAAATACACATAAATGGGACAGAACATTCAGAGTTGAGTTTGCCGGGGATAAGTCTTCAGTTGCTAGGAGGCTGTCGGCTGCAGAGTCAGTAGTGTCCTAGCTAGCAAGAGCCTAAACATGCACTGAGGACTGCGTGTATGCAGTATGGACACTCCAGTATTAATGCCATCCCCTTCATGCATGTACCTCTTCCAGACAAGTACTGTACATGAATGTGTCACGTGCACTCATATTTGTCATGCGGAAGAGCAAGAGAGTGCCTAGGAAATGCTTTGTATATTCCCCGGTTGTGTTACTGGGCAACATTTCCTGAAAAAACTCTTCTAGTACTTAGATTTTACCTGTGGTTTACTGTTGAAAAACAAATTTAGGTCCACATGCTGCTACCATTTAAACAAACCACACCTACAACCAACATTTATTTAACCATCTCCTGGAACACACTCCTCTAGAGTCCGAATTTCATGAATTCCTGTGTAAATTGAGGCACTGATTAGCTGCTCAAGCAGAAGACTGCATTTAAAGAAACAAAGTTTTCCTTTTTAAAAATATATATATATTTTTTTAATAATCAACAGCTGTAATATTCTTTAATTTGTAGTTGTTTTTATATATTTAGACAGTTTCTTCATTTTTATGCAACACTTTGCAGAGAACATATAGCCATTACCATCAGTCGTTGTCTCATTTGAACTTTCATTTTAATGTGGTTGTGAGATATGCAGTATGTGACTAAATAGTTCTGTTGAGCAATTATATTAACACGCATACTGGATTATGTGAGCATTATTAGTATAGTGCTTGAAAATAGTACTTTAGAATGTGGTTTTGGTGCTTTGTTTCCTCAGGAAGGTCATACAGTATTCTCTGTAATCTTAGCAACTTAAAATATCAAGCTTAAGTTTAAAATGCACTGATGCAAATAGAGTCCTAAAAACAGAACTGCCCTAATGTAGCTAAGGAAAGACTATACAGGGACAAATTGATGCATTGCCAACATATGCTGTGGCCAAGGGCAACAAGCCTGAATGGTTGACCGTTTGTCTTCTAGTCATTGCTTCTAGGTGTACCAACGGCAAACCATTTCTTGTTTAACATCTCTGTCCCCATAAAATGATTGCCCTTTGTAGCTAAGACATCTGATCTAGTTATTGTGATACTAAGGCAACCCAGGAAGATGGGGTAGGAAATGGCACAATACAGTTGGCCTAGGGGGGGTGGGAAGTATAAATCCAGCCATGATTATACCTATACCCATAATGCTAACAATTATGTCAGTGATGAATAATCAGCATCATAGTAGTACAGAGATTATCACAGCCTCGTAGCACTGGATTTGACTCTGCTTGAAATTTGCATGTTCATTTTACACACAGGTAAAAAAACTCGTGTTACTTAATTTTTTTTGTAAATTCTTTACTTAAAACAGGAATGGCATGTAACAAGAAAATTGCAAGAATATAATGCATCTACATTGTTACAATCAATGGCATAGGCAGCAATACTATATGCTGTGCAGCAGTGCATTGTAGATAATAAAGTGCAGTAAAAAGCATTATTATTATTATTCAGGATTTATATAGCGCCAACAGTTTACGCAGCGCTTTACAATATAAAAGGGAGACAATGCAGTTATAATACAATAAAATACAAGAGGATTAAGAGGGCCCTGCTCAGAAGAGCTTACAATCCTAATAGAGTAGGGCAGGTGGTACAAAAGGTTGTAACTGTGGGGAATGAGCTGGTGGAAGTTGTAGGAGATTAGTTGGAGACGTGATAGGCTTTCCTGAAGAGATGAGTTTTCAGGGATCGCCTGAAGGTAGCAAGAGTAGGGGATAGCCGGATAGATGGAGGTAGCGAGTTCCAGAGGATGGGAGAGGCTCTGGAGAAATCCTGGAGACAAGCATGTGAGGAGGAGATGAGAGAGCTTGAAAGCAGGAGGTCTTGAGAGGAGCGGAGAGGTCGATTTGGATGATATTTGGAGACAAGATTAGTGATGTAGCTCGGGGCAGAGTTGTGCATTACATTACATATCATCTGGTATGATCTTTGATGATCACGAAATGTGCAACCCTGTTTGTTTTTCTATTTTAAGGAGGCCCCAAAAGGAGAATGGATAGTGGAAATAAGTAAGAATTCAGGGAGTAAGAAAGAACAAAAGGATAAAGTAGTTAAGAGGAAGAGGAAAAAAAAGCCAAAAACAAAATCACATATTTGTGTCTAAATCCCCCTCTCCTATGTGTTCCTTGAACTCAGAATCCTGCATATACTAGTATATTCCAAGTTGGTGTCCACAGTAAACAAGCATGCTCCAGAACATTCAACAGCTCAAAACACAGGCCTCTCTGTAGGTTGTATTTTCTATTGTGGGATTCGGTGGATGCATATGGAATTTGACTGTGCCATATGCTTTGGCCAAGTCAGAATTAGTATAGGGTACCCTGGCGATTTGGGCTGAGATGCCACAGCAAACAGACATCTTAAATGATTGTGTGCTTCCAACCTTGTGGTAAAGGCCCATTTCTGTCCCAACATGACCTTGCCCTGTGCACAAAGCCATGTCCATAAAGTTCATGTTTGGCGAGCTTGGCTTGAAGAAAGTGACCTGTTAAGAACCTTGACCATTAACACTACTGAACACCTTTGGAATGAATTGGAACATCTGTTAGGAGCCAAGTCTTCCAATGCTTTTTTGGTTAATTGGGCACAGATTCCCACAGATGCACTCAAAAATCTCCTGGAAAGCCTTTCCCAAAAAGTGAAGGCTGTTTTTATCATTATAATACAGGATTTTTGTAGTGCCAACAGTGGGCCCTGCTTTTTAGAAGGGAGGGTCAAGTGATACAAAAAAAATAACCGTAGAAGATGAGCTGATAGAGAAAATAAAAGTTCAGTTGTTCCTTGTAGTTGTGGTCGGGTTTGAAGTAGTGTAGCGGGATGTTTCTCACACGCTCCGAGTATGACTGTAGCTGTGGTCGGGTTTGAAGTGGTGTAGTGGGATGTTTCTCACACGCTCCGAGTATGACAGGGGGGCGAACACATTCTCTCCGGAAGGCAGACTCTTTCAAGTAGAATATGTCATTGAAGCAATCAAGCTTGGCTCTACAGCCATTGGTATCCAAATTTCAGAAGGAAGGAGTATGTCTTGCAGTCGAGAAGAGAATCACATCACCTTTAATGGAGCCCAACAGCATTGAGAAGATTGTAGAGATAGATGCTCATATAGGCAGTGCTATGAGTGGATTAATTGCAGATGCAAAGACCTTAATTGATAAAGCTTGAGTTGAAACACAGAATCACTGGTTTACTTATAATGAAACCATGACTGTAGAAAGTATCACACAGGCAGTCTCTAATTTAGCGCTACAATTTGGAGAGGAGGATGCTGATCCTGGAGCCATGAGTGTTCTATTTGGAGTTGCTCTTCTCTTTGGTGGTGCAGATGAGAAAGGGCCTCAGCTTTTTCACGTGGATCCTTCTGGAACTTTTGTTCAGTGTGATGCTCAGGCCATTGGCTCTTCTTCTGAGGGGGCTCAGAGCTCACTACAGGAGGTTTATCATAAGTCAGTGACTCTCAAAGAAGCCATTAAATCATTGCTCACTATCTTAAAACAGGTGATGGAAGGAAAATTAAATGCCATAAACATTTGGCTTGCAACGATAGAGCCTGGAAAGAAATGTCATATATACTGTAAGGAGGAGCTAGAAGAAGTTATAAAGGACATTTTAACATGACTGAACTACCAGAGCAGATTGGACCACAACTGCCACATCTTGCTTTCAATTCCCACTTTTTTATTATTTTGTCTGTATTTAGATGCCGGTTTAAGTTGTTTCAAATAAAATGTTCTTACTCTTAAAAGCTGAAAAAAAAAAGATGGATAGTTCGTCAGATTGGGGTTGCAAAAGAGGGCAAAACTCCATAATAATGCCCATTCTTCAAAAAGGGATGTCTAACAAACTCATTGGGGTTGATTTACTAAAAGCAAATAGACTGTTCACTTTGCAAGGGATGTTGCACTTTGAAAGGGAATGTTCCCCAGAGCTTAATGAATGAGTTCTACTGACCTCCATCATCCAATCATGTGCAAACACAAATGATATATTTTTGTTATTTTATTTTCCTTGCACATGATAGGGAATTCTTTGCAAAGTCAAATTTTACTACATTCACCAAGCTCTGGGGAAATTCCCTTGCATTGTACAATTTACCTTGCAAGTTTCACAGTCTATTTGTCTTTAGTAAATCAACCCCATGTACTTGTGATGGTTAGATGTTGACAAACCTTGGGCAATCTACTGTAGCTTATATGTGACCTACTGTTAGGAAAAATGTATCAAACTGACCAATATCCCGAAGTGTAATTTCAATTGATGTCATTGCCACAATAACACACTATAGGACCTATATTTTCTTTATCTATGATAATGATGTAACTGTGTTCAGTAACTGTTCTCCTGACTTTTTTCTGTTTGGTACAGGAGTGGAAAACGCTTAGCCGTACAATATCTTCCTCCATGCTGTCTCAGTTGGCGAGTGCTTTGACACTAGCAGGTGGTTGTAATGATCTAAAGGCACAGTGTTTGTATCTAACTGGAAGATGCCTCCTGCTGCAGTCTTTTACAGTCGATCCGCTTGATGCAGACATGTACTGGAATGAACATTATTTGGTATGTTGATTTCTTGTCATCTGCGCTTGCTGTTATTAGAGAAAAGAGATGCACAGCAAAAACGAAGAGATTTACTCTTCTAAAAAGCCACAGCTGTGTACAAATAGCTTCGAATTTTATATGTTCTAATCAGCAATCTGGAAAGACCTTAAACAAAATAACACTGGCATGGCACTCCTGCTGGTTGCTGGCAATTTCTATATACAGCCATATTTTTGTATTCTGTTTGATGTAATATACAGTATATCTGTGCCTTCAAAACTTGCCCAAAACAACACTTCACTTAAATTGTTTATTTCACATTTCATTTTCTTTTATAGGATGAAAGAAAAACTACAGGCGCCAATGGAGATAGTGAATCTGAATGGCCTGATGCCAATACAAAGCCAACTAATAAACAGCTGAATCAGCTAGCAAGGAAAGCTGCGGCTTTTAAGGTAAGCATTTTTTAATTTATTTTGTGTATGGAAGCTGTATTGTATATATTTTAGATAATTATGTATATATACACTATACTATATTACCAAAAGTATTGGGACACCTGCCTTTACACACACGTGAACTTTAATGGCATCCCAGTCTTAGTCCGTAAGGTTCAATATTGAGTTGGCCCACCCTTTGCAGCTCTAACAGCTTCAACTCTTCTGGGAAGGCTGTCCACAAGGTTTAGGAGTGTGTCTATGGGAATGTTTGACAATTCTTCCAGAAGCGCATTTGTGAGGTCAGACAATGATGTTGGATGAGAAGGCCTGGCTTGCAGTCTCCACTCTAATCTATCCCAAAGGTGTTCTATCAGGTTGAGGTCTTTGTGGACCTTGTTTTGTGCACTGGTGTGCAGTCATGTTGGAACAGGAAAGGGCCATCTACAAACAGTTCTCACAAAGTTGGGAGCTTGAATTGTCCAAAATGTCTTGGTATGCTGACGCCTTAAGAGTTCCCTTCACTGGAACTAAGGGGCCAAGCCCAATTCCTGATTAAACAACCCCACACCACAATCCTCCCTCCAATGATTTGGACCAGTGCACAAAGCAAGGTCCATAAAGACTTGGATGAGCGGGTTTGGGGTGGAGGAACTTGACTGGCCTGCACAGAGTCCTGACCTTAACCCGATAGAACATCTTTGGGATGAATTAGAGCAGAGACTGCGAGCCAGGCCTTCTCGTTCAACATCAGCATCTGACCTCACAAATGTGCTTCTGGAAGAATGGTCAAAAATTCCCAAAAACATACTCCTAAACCTTGTGGACAGCCTTCCCAGAAGAGTTGAAGCTGTTATAGCTGCAAAGAGTGGGCCAACTCAATATTGAACCCTACGGACTAAAACTGGGATGCCATTAAAGTACATGTAAAGGCAGGCATCCCAATACTTTTGAAGAAAATATACTGCAAAATAAAATATAAAGAAAATATAGGCATTGACTTTTTTCTTCGAAAAGGATTATGTTAAAGGACAGCTGTACCTTTAGTAAATTATCCTTAAAAGCCAACTCTGGGCAAATGTATTTATTTTTTACTATGCAGTGGGGCTGTCCCTGCACTACATGGGTCAGCCCGTTTTTTCAAGGGATGAGCACAAAGTTCATACTCACCTGATCCGCCAATCCTCTGGAAAATTGCGCTTCCCCGCAGTCCAGCGGTGGACTGTTCATGTCTATGGAGCATGCTGACATCAGGAGCAGTCCATTTTTATGACCACTGGAGAGCAGTGTTGCCGGAGCGGTCTTGTGCAGGGAGGATTGGTGGGTCAGGTAAGTATATCTCCGCTGTCCTCTCCCATAGAACAAAACAAGCAGTTACCCTTTGTAGTATGGGCACAGAACCACTGCACAGGGGGAAAAAAATGTGCCCGGAGTTCTGCTTTAAATTACACACCCAAATGTAACCTGCCTGGTAAAATACATACCTTCTTCACCATGCCTTTTTCACTGTGCTGTCCTGTCTGGCACCACACAGTCTTTGAAAGGAAATCCTCCCAGCTCCTCTCCCTACAGCTCATACCTGCTGTTGCCCCTTTCATTCTATAGATGAGCTATACCGGTGACGGCCCCCAACAACCTACTGGAGTATGTCTCATTTATATGATTGAATAGGGCAATGGCATGCATGTGCAGTAGGAGCCAGCCAAAATGTTTTCCCTGCAAAAAAATTCTCACAGCATTTAATCGCATTTATAGAGCATTAAAATAGATGTTTACCTTGGTCTGTATATTACTATCCAGTATCTCGATATTAGACCTCTAAAAAGAGCTAGTCATGCTGTTTTACATTAACTGTAACATTCAGTCATAAATGAATTGGTTTGTGAGACTTTTGAAAGATTTACTTTGAGCGTGGCATGAGGGTCAGAGGTCAGAGATTGCCTGAAGTCTGACAGTGTGTGAGACCATATATTGGGTAAGGGTATAAAAGTTTTTTTTTTAAAACAGAGCCCTATGGCTACTTCCATTCCTCCTAACTGCAGGAGACTCCTGTGTACCCTTGGGAGATGGAAGACATCTTGTAAAACCAGTTGAGAACATAGTAATTGCCAGATTTCTGTTAAACTCAGGACCACGACTCTCAAGTTGAAAAGTCAGATTTGAAGTATGATTAACCAGGGAGGTATACACTAAATGAAAATCACTCACAAGTTAGCCTGTACAATTTTAATAATTTATAACTAGGAATACAGATTCTTACATTGGTCTGGTTTCGATCTACGTGCAGCCCTCTCTGTTTGACAGAATTCAATTGTTACATCAAATTCTGTCAAACGGACAAGCTGGAAAACCATATTTCCAATCAGCCAATCAGCTGCACCAATGATCATTGTATTCTGACAGCGCCAGCAGGTCCCACTGTCAGAATACAATGCCCCGACAGGGGGGAAATCCTCCAACCACTTCCTTTGCTTGGATAGAGGAATATGTTCTTTTGTTTCTGTTGTTCAGCCCGCTGGCTCAGTTCAGCTCATGTTGCTTTGGTATAGTGTATTTTTTTTTTTCAGTGTATCATGTGCAAACATATAAAAGCAAATATTCATGCCACAGTTCAGACTTATCAGTTATCAAAGACAGCAAGGTAAATAAAAAAAAAACAGGAAATAAATAGATTTTTTCAAATACATTGATACAGAAAGAAAGCTATCCTGGGTCTTAATGTGTTAAAACCTACAGAATGGACATGGAAAGCATTTTTTCTACATAGTTCAGCATGCTGCCTTACTTCACTAATTTCTAATGTAAATGCACTTACAGCACCTAGATGATCTGAAATATCATTATAATATACAGTTTAACGCATTTACTTATGAAAACACATTATGAGGGATAGTACATTAACAGCAGCATTGGTATCTCAATCAGGGGCACAGAAGACTAATACACTATATTTTGCATGCTGACACATTACTGTCTGTTGACTGACTGGCTAACAATGCTTTTAATTATACAAAGGTATCATCATGAATAAGTGTCATTTTCGTTATACGTAATACTTCATATTCCCATCGCACACATTGCTGGTATAAGCTCTCAAGATTTTGGTGCTGCAGCAACAACCAGCTGGATACTGGTTCAAGGCACAAAGTAGATATTTGCCAGCACACCAAGGACCGGCACAAAGTGGCGTCCAAACGGGTAGTTTATTGCATGATCAGAACACAAGAAAGGTGCAACGTTTTGGAGTCACGCAGGACCCCTTCGTCACATGCCTGACGGGAAAGGGAAAGTAAAAGAAAATCCCAAATTTTGAGTTGTCCCCAGAAAAGTAATAGAGGGAAAATCTTCCACTAGTTCTGGTAACCTTGGGGTCCCCATGAAATTCCTTTAATTTGCAGGGATGTTCTCTAGCTTCCTGTTTGGCTATGAGACTATGCAGGACTGGATTAGGTGAGTATATGTGGCTTCACAAGGTAAGACTGGAAAGAAGACTATCGGTAAGGGTTAGAGAGGGGTGCCAGTGAGGACTAGGAATAAAATAGTTTTTGGCCAGAATGGGGGCTTTAAAAAAAAAAGAAAATATTTGTGTTTGCATAGCAAGAAGGAGATTTTAATAAGTGTATCTAGTTTCACATTGCCACGCTTATATTAACAACATAAATTTAAAAAAAGTGAGCCTTTATATCAAGAATAAGCAGAAATAAAATGTAAATAACAGTCCCAAAGGAATTTAAGTCCAAATCCACCCTTGTGACAATAATAATAAAGAAATCTTGTGTAATCCAATGCTTGCAACATCCAAGTGCAACGCCACCTCCGATTAAGAGGACTCTTACCAGAATCTTTGGCCCCCTTATTTATAAAGAGTCAAATGGGCATGTGAAGTAAATCCCATTTGCAGGGGACCTGACTAGAACACCGTCTCCTGGGTGCCTAATAGCACATTCAAGTCTCCAGACAAAGTCCGCTTAGTGTCCAATCCAGTGACCAGTTTGCCAGAAACCGGAGAAATGGTCCTCTGCGGCGATGATGGCCACCGGTGGAGCATAGTATGGTGAACTTTTATGGGTCACTGGATTGGACAATAAGCAGACCTTGTCTGGAAACTTGGAGGTACTATTAGGCCCCCTGGAGACGGTGTTCTAATCAGATCCCCTGCCAATTGTATTTAATTCACATGCCCATTTTACTATATATATATATATATATATATATATATATATATATATATATATGTGTGTATATATGTATATATATATATATAAAGAGGGTCCAAAGATTCCAGTAAGAGCGCAATTAATTGGAGGTGTTGCAAGCAACAAAATGTCTTTATTATTGTCACAGTGGTGGATTTGGACTTGAATTCACTTTGGGATTGTTATTTACATTTTGTTTTCTGCTCATTCTTGATATAATGGCTATAAATTTGAGGTTGTCACTATAAGCTCAGCAATGTGAATCTATATCTGTATACAATGTATCTAGTTGTTTTTGTCTGCTGATATTTTTTGACCTACCAGTGCAATTTCTGTTTTGTTTAGGCTCAGTTCACATATGAGCCGCATCCGTCGCACAGCAGGGGTCCGGTGCGTGCTGGTTCACCATTTCAGGTCCGATTTCAGCCCAGCATTTTGGGCTGAATTTGGACCTGAAACGGACCAAAAAAGGAGCACGTTTTTCCTGCAAAACTCACCAGACCTGCTGCGGAGATATGTGAACCGGCTCCATAGAGAGCCAGTCACATTCATGTGCTATGCAAATTGGATGCGGAGAAATTCGCATAGGTGTGAACCCAGCCTTAAACTAATCATTTATCTGTTTTTGTTTTTTCCAGATGAGACGAGCATTGGCAGAAGTCTACCTTGCCCAGTCCAATGAGATTTTACTTCAGTCCATTAATGCTGCAATAGACAACAAGCTGATGGACACATTGTCAGCAGCAAGTCTTGAGATCTGTTCATGTTTTGGGCAGTTTGACTCTCTAACATCAGGTTTTTTTCTTGCTCTTCATCAGGTACAATTATGCCAGGCAGTTTTTTGTTATTGACTTCCGTTGAGTGTAAGTTTGAATCTTGGTACTTAGCACGATTACTGCGTATGCTGAAAAGCCTTAATTCTTGGTTACCAAGACTTTCCATCGTTTTGAAAAATGTCTTTTTGGAATATTAAACACATCCACAAGTGTTTGCTAGCTCTCAACATGGTCTAAATTTCTCCTGTAGTGCTTTTATTAGTTATGTCCTAAGCAAATAATTGGGTGTTTAGCGATGGTTTAAAGCCAAACTCCAACCACAAACTTCCATAGAAATTCTTAAGAAAAAAAAGTTACCTTTTGTAATGATTAATTAGTGTACCAGATACTATAGCCAGCATTCAGCTTCCAGCACTATGGTTATCAGAGCTGCAGCTCTTATATAGTGAAGTCATCCTTATGTTTATCCATTCTTTCACCTCCTCTTATCCCTTCACAAAACACATTCCATTCTGTGAATGGATAAGGGGAGAGAGGGGCAGATAAATAACAGGATCACTTCATTACATGAGCACTGCAGGGCTAAGCGTTGAGTGCTGGCTATTGTATCTGGTACACTACTTGATTAATTTATACAGTAAACAAATATGATGTGAACATTTTACACCCCATTAGCAAAGGTAGCTTTTTTTTTTGTCTTACAGCAGACCTTCCCCCCCAAAACATGAAAAAACACATTTGCACGCAGCTCTGCCTGCTCAGCAGGAAACACATTATGCATGCATTGTAAATTGGCACCATTTATGTACTGGTGATGTAGTCCTGGGCCTGAGAAGACTACATCACCAGTGCCTTCCAGGGAGTTATTGTAGTTCATCTGCGAGATCTTACAAGAAAAAAAAAAATGAGGACTATTTCCTGAGATCTTGCAAGATTTCTCAGGGAAATGCATGCTTTATTCTGCACAGAGGATGTGGATATCATTGGTGAACTAAAAATAAGAAACCTGTCGCTGATAACTTTGATTTTTAAGAAGGCAGCATGGGATTTGTGAAGATTACTATTAATGAGGTATTACTAATCATATGTATATCTTGTCTATACTTATTTAATCACTTCAGCCCCGGAAGATTTTACCCCCTTCCTGACCAGAACACTTTTTGCGATTTGGCACTGCGTCGCTTTAACTGACAATTGTGCGGTCGTGCGATGTTGCACCCAAACAAAATTGACGTCCTTTTTTTCCCACAAATAGAACTTTCTTTTGGTGGTATTTGATCGCCTCTGCGGTTTTTATTTTTTGCGCTATAAACAAAAAAAGAGCGGCAATTTTGAAAAAAACGCATCATTTTTTACTTTTTGCTATAATAAATATCCCCCAAAAAATATATATAAAAAACTATTTTTCTCCTCAGTTTAGGCCGATATGTATTCTTCTACATGTTTTTGGTAAAAAAAAAATCACAATAAACGTATATTGATTTGCACAAAAGTTAAAGCGTCTACAAAATAGGGCATAGTTTTATGACATTTTTATTATTTTTTTTTTACTAGTAATGGCGGCGATCTGCGATTTTTATCGGGACTGCAACATTATGGCGGATACATCAGACAATTTTGACACATTTTTGGGACCATTAGCATTTTTAGCAGCGATCAGTGCTATAAAATTGCATTGATTACTGTAAAAATGTCGCTGGCAGTGAAGAGGTTAACCACTAGGGGGCAATCAAGGGGTTAATGTGTTCCCTAGTGTGTGTTCTAACTGAAGGGGGTGGGGACTGTGCAGGGGAGATGACAGATCGCTGTTCATACTCTGTATGAACAGACGATCTGTCTTTTCTACCCTCAGAGAACTGGAAACTGTGTGTTTACACACACAGATCCCGCTTCTCCATGTGCCCCGGGCGATCAGGGGCACTGTCATCGGCTCCGTGTGCGAGCAGGGCAAAGCGCACGCGCCCCCTAGTGGCCACAGGGTGAAGCGATGTTACATAACGTCATTTCGCCCAACTGTGCCATTCTGCCGCAGTACAACTGCGGCGGATGGTCGGCAAGTAGTTAATAAAGAAGAGGGCAGGGGGGTAATGTTAGCTTTAGGAATTTATATAGATGCCCCTGGCTAGAGTTCCACTTTAAGATACTGACTGAAACATAGCTACATGGGCTTTATGTTTAAATTGCATTATTTTCTAAATATAAATGTATTTTTTTTTTTGCTTTACTGCATGTGGGAGGGCCTTATTGCTTTGCACTTATTCTAATCACCATAGTGCACCTCACCCCTTGGACATATATATATATATGTGTGTGTGTGTGTGTGTATATATATATATATATATATATATATATATATATATATATATATATATATATATATATATATATATATATATATATATATATATATATATATATATATATATATATATGTATGTATATATATATATATATGTGTGTGTGTGTGTGTGTGTGTGTGTGTGTGTGTGTATACACACACTAAATTGTCAAAAGTATTGGGACGTCTGCCTTTACACGCACATGAACTTTAATGGCATCCCAGTCTTAGTCTGTAGGGTTCAACATTGAGTTGGCCCTCCATTGCATCTATAACAGCTTCAACTCTTCTAGAAAGGCTGTCCACAATGTTTAGGAGTGTGTCTATGGGAATGTTTGACCATTCTTCCAGAAGCACATTTGTGAGATCAGGCACTGATGTTGGACGAGAAGGCCTGGCTTGCAGTCTCCACTCTAATTCATCCCAAAGGTGTTCTATTGGGTTGAGGTCAGGACTCTGTGCAGGCCAGTCATGTTCCTCCACCCCAAACTCGCTCATCTATGTCTTTATGCACCTTGCTGTGTGCACTGGTGCGCAGTCATGTTGAAATAGGAAAGGGCCATCCCCAAACTGTTCCCACAAAGTTGGGAGCATGAAATTGTCCAAAATGTCTTAATATGCTGACACCTTAAGAGTTTCCTTCACTGGAACTAAGGGGCCAAGCCCAACCCCTGAAAAACAACCTCACACCATAATCCCCCTCCACCAAATGATTTGGACCAGTGCACAAAGCAAGGTTCATAAAGACCTTGAATGAATAAGCGAGTTTGGGGTGGCGGAACTTGACTGGCCTGCACAGAGTCCTGACGTCAACCCAAAAGAACACCTTTGGGATAAATTAGAGACTGCGAGCCAGGCCTTCTCGTCCACATTAGTGCCTAACAAATGCTCTTCTGGAAGAATGGTCAAACATTCCCATAGACACACTCCTAAACCTTGTGGACAGCCTTCCCAGAAGAGTTGAAGCTGTTATAGCTGCAAAGGGTGGGCCAATCCAATATTGAACCCTACGGACTAAAACTGAAAACTGGGATGCCATTAAAGTTCATGTACGTGTAAAAATCTATCTATCTATCTATCTATCTATCTATCTATCTATCTATCTATCTATCTATCTATCTATCTATCTATCTATCTATCTATCTATCTATATAATATGTTCAATGAAAGTGAGTGGTTAAGGTTATTATGCGAAGTAAGATTTTGTCAAAGTTGATCATGATTTCCACTATGTTGGTTTGTATTTGTATCTCCACAGAGCTGTTCTTCATGTATGATGATTAAAAACATAGTGCTAACGGCAACACGCAATACTGGCAGCTCTCAGTTTGCAGCATTACTGAACCTCCTGCATTATCTACAAGAGAAAGGAGATGAAGGATCTCTTCGGAAACAGGTTGAGCAACAACTGGCCACCATCTCAAGAGTAAGAATCATACAATACAGTTCGAAAGTATATACAGTACTTTCAAAGTGCTGACATTAACATACGTGAAATACAGTTTATCTCTAATTAGTCAGTAATATCTTCAAGCATTAATTGGCTTGAATTGTTGTGCTTTATGTGTACACATACATATAAAGTATAGCAAAGCAATATTTAGATATTGTTGCAGCACTATCATGATATTTTTGATTTTTTTTTTTTTTACGTTCAATATGTTTTTTTTTTTTTAACCACTTTCAAACCACCCACCAGACATATACTGAGGCAGGCTGGCCTGGCTGCGCGGACGGAAATACCTGTAAGGTTTGTGCATGAGATACAGTGGGCGCGTGCCCAAGGGTCCAGTGGATTCTGTCTGCCACCCGCCATCGCACTACAGAGAACAGGGATCTACCTTTGTAAACAAGGCGGATCCCCGTTCTGACAGGGGAGAATACTGAGATCTGCTGTTCCTAGTGATCAGGAACAGCGATTGCTGTGTTGTCCCAGTAAGCCCATCCCCCACAACGTTAGAACACACCCAGGGAACACAGTTAACCCCTTTATCCTTCCGGGGGTGAAGTGGTTAACAGGGTTACAGTCAAACCAGTAAAGACATAGCAAGTAAAAATCAGGAATCTGCTATTGAGTGTACGGAAATCCCCATGCTTGTGCTCCACCCTGTGCCTATTTTCTTAGAACACCCCTTCTTTCTGGACTCGTACGAAAAAATGTACGAAAAATACTGTTTTTGAAGCGATTGTATGATAATCGTATCGTTAGTACAGAGCTTTTGAGAGCCGATCAGGTCAGTTCATCCAATATTTGATTGGACATGCACAGAAAAAAAAAAATTTGTACAATGCCGCTTCAGCCCTGGAAGATTTTACCCCTTTCCTGACCAGAACACCTTTCTGCACTGCGTCGCTTTCACTGACAGTGTGATGTTACACCAAAACAAAATTGATGTCCTTTTTTCCCACAAATAGAGCTTTCTTTTGGTGGTATTTGATCACCTCTGTGGTTTTTATTTTTTGCGCTATAAACAAAAAAAGAGTGACAATTTTGAAAAAAAGGCAATATTTTTTACTTTTTGCTATAATATCCCCCAAAAATATATAAAAAAACAAATGTTTTCTTCAGTTTAGGCCGATATGTATTCTACATATTTTTGACAAAAAAAATCGCAATAAGCATATATTGATTGGTTTGCACAAAAGGTGGGCGGTACAGTGGTGTAGTGGGTAGCACCCTCGCCTAGCAGTAAAAAGGGTCGTTGGTTTGAATCCCAACCATGACACTACCTGCCTGGAGTTTGCATGTTCTCCCTGTGCCTGCGTGGGTTTCCTCCGGGTAATCCGGTTTCCTTGCACACTCCAAAGACATGTTGGTAGGTTATTTGGTTTCTGTCCAAAATTGGCCCTAGTATAAGAATGTGAGTTGGGGACCTTGGATTGTGGGCTCCTTGAGGGTAGGGTGCGATGTATGTGTGGAGCGCTGTGTAAATTGACGGCGCAATATGGGTACCTTAAATAAATATCTTAAATAAATAATAATATAATAGATGAGTATCTTAATGAGACGCAATGTACAGGGATAGGGACAAGTGTAGACACGCACCCACACTCATTCCGTTTGAACTGGATGGACTGGTGTCTTTATTCAACCGTACTGTATGTAAAGTTATAGCGTCTACAAAATAGGGGATAGTTTTATGGCATTTTTATTATTCATTTTTTTTATTAGTAATGGCGGTGATCTGCGATTTTTATCGAAACTGCGACATTATGGTGGACACATCGGACACTTTTGACACTATTTTGGGACGATTGTCATTTATACAGCGATCGGTGCTAAAAAAATGCACTGATTACTGTGTAAATGACACTGGCAGGGAAGGGGTTAAACACTAGGGGGCGATCAAGGTTAAGTCTGTCCTAGGGAGTGATTCTAACTGTGGGGGGGATGGGCTACCACTGACATGACAGCGATCACTGCTCCCGCTGACAGGGAGCAGTAGATCCCTGTCATGTTACTAGGCAGAACAGGGAAATGCCTTGTTTACATAGACCTCTCCCTGTTCTGCCGCTCCGTGACACGATCACGGGACACCTGCGAACATAGAGTCCGCAGGACCCGCGAGCACGGTCACGATGTACGCGGCGGGTGCGTGCGCCCTGCCGGCAGCCGCCGACGTAGATCAGTGTGCGGCGGTCGGCAAGTGGTTAATCAGTACAGCTATCATTCGAAAATGCAACACAAATGCATTACAACACTTGACATCACTTCTGAATTTTTATTCTTTCTTACGAGAATTTTCGTGACTTTAGTAAACTCTTCAGATTCGATCTGAGATTAGCATGCAAAAATAAACAGACGATCATTCGTCCGATAATCTCATCGTGTGTACCGGGCATTAAAGTGTGTCGCTTGGCTGGGACCTAAATGGGTGTAGCAAGCAGGGTTTGGGCTAATTGGTGCAGGTGGTTAACGTTGTCCTGGCCTAATATCCAATGTTTTGGCTGTCTTGGAGTAATGTAGTGGGGCTCCCATCAGATACAGTTACCTTGGTTGTTAATGCAAGTGTTTTTTCAATTAAGTATAATATTTCAATTCATGAGTGGATTAACCAAACATCTACATGTCTTGTGTTAGACCTACTTTTTTTCCAATGTTTTTACAGGTGTCCGTCCACCTATCGAAAAATGTACAGCTTTCATTATTCACTTACCACCATATAAAAACAATATTTGAGTTAAAATAAGACAGATAGAAATGTAACATAGTTCAAGGCAAATGTTCTGTAAGTCACCGCACATTTTATTTGATCTTCAGAAGACTGTTGTCTGAAAATCACCAAAAAACGAAATGTTTTCATAGCCCAAGTTCAGTTATGCAAAAGTATGTCTGTTGGGTTAACGGCAGATAAGCTCCGTGTAGCTGTGCAAAGTAATATTTTCTCATTTTCATATCTTTTAGGTATGGGGGAATCTGCATGTCCCAATGCAGCATTTCAGTATGTTTGGTGAGCTGCCACCAAACTTCAGTATTATTATTCTGCAACATTCAGAAAACAGGTAAATTTCATATTCTATCTAAAGCTTTCCTTGATTTTTAGGAGCTTGCATCACTTTCTTTCGCTTATTTTCTGTTCACTTTATCAATGTATTACAGGTTGCTTTGTTGTATAGTTTGGTACAGTGTTTTGAACGTCTGTTCTCAAGTAACATAGAAAAGCAGAAAAAAGTGGTCCATTGAGTCTGTCATTTTTTTTTTTATTTAAACATGTTTGTATTTTTTTATTTTTTTTTTGTTTGTTTTTAACCTTTTTGTCTGAGTATAGATCTATGTTTTACCCATGCATGTTTGAAGCTACTTACTGTTGACTGACTCTCTACTTCTGCTGGAATTATATCCAAAGCATCAACTACCTTTTCAATAAATTAATACTTTCTAAGATTAGTTTTGATCTTTCCTCGTGCTAGTGTGAGGCCATGTCCCTGTGTCCTTGATCTTGGTTTCATATTGAAAATACCGCCCTCTTGAACCTTATTCACCCCCTTGATGTATTTAAAGGTTTCAATTATGTCTCTCCTTTCCCTTCTTTCCTCTGTCTAGACTATACATATTAAGTTCCATCAATCGTTCCCGATATGTTTTTTCCCGCAGACCTTTCACCATTTTTGTTACCTGTCTCTGGACTCGTTCTGTCTTATCAATATCTTTTTGTAAGTAAGACCTCCGGCACTAGACACTGTATTCTAAATTAGGTCTTACTAAATATCTATATTGGGGAATCAGGACCTCCTTCCTCCTACTGGTGACCCCTCTACCACTCTAGTGATGCATTCTCAAATTCTGTTTGTTTTTCCCACTGCCTGACCACACAGTTTGTTCATTTTGCAATCATCTGAGATAAGCGCTCCCAGATCTTTTTCCTTTGTAGTGTTGGCCAACCCTGTACCCCCAATGTTGTACTCTGTCAAGGGATTCTTTTTCTCTAGGTGCATTATTTTACATTGATAATGCAATATTGAAATGCAGTTTCCACTGATTTGACCAATCTTCCAGCAATGAACCACCCAAGGGTTAAGTCCTAGCTTGTACAACTTTTGTATTGGATCATTATGTGGAGCTGTATCAAATGCCTTGCTGAAATCAAGATAGGCTATGTCCAAAGCACCACCCTGGTCCAAAACATCGGTAATATAGTCAAAGAATTCAATCAGATTAGTCTGACTTGATCTGCCCTCAATAAAACCATGCAGCTTTGGGTCAAGCAAGCTATGTATTTTTAAGTGATCAATGATCCTTCTTTTCAGGAGTGACTCCATTAACTTGACTACAACCAATGTTAAATTCACTGGCCTGTAATTGCCAGCTTCTACTTTGTTGTCCTTCTTAAGGATAGGTACAATATTAGCTTTCACTAGTCATGTGGAACATGTTAGAAGAGCTTGAATAAAAAGATCTGTTAATGGTCCAACTACTATACCTAAAAGTTCTTTTAGAACTCTGGGATGAATACCATTGGGGCCCATTGCTTTATTAGGCTTTAACAAAGCCAGTTCCTCTGTTACCTCTGTCTCCTAAATCCTAAAGATGAACCATCATTACTAGAACCAAAGGGATTTGCCAACTTGTTATTGCTAGTACAATTCATTTCTGAGAAGACCTAACAGAAATACTGTAATTATTTAAATGGTTTGCTACTTACAGGTCTCCTTCAACATAAGTGTTGCGCCCAGTTTTCATTTTAGTGATCCCATTGTATTTCCTTCTATCGTTGATGTACCTAAAAAAAGGTTTTATCTCCTTTCCCCATCAGGTCACATAGTTACATAGTTACATAGTAGGTGAGGTTGAAAAATGACACAAGTCCAACCTATGTGACACAAGTCCAACCTATGTGACACAAGTCCAACCTATGTGTGATTATGTGTCAGTATTACATTGTATATCCCTGTATGTTGTGGTCGTTCAGGTGCTTATCTAATAGTTTTTTGAAGCTATCGATGCTCCCCACTGAGACCACTGCTTGTGGAAGGGAAATCCACATCCTTGCCGCTCTTACAGTAAAGAACCCTCTACGTAGTTTAAAGTTAAACCTCTTTTCTTCTAATTTTAGGTCTAGGTTTCAGTTTCAGTCTTCCATTGCTGTTTTCCCTTCTGAAAACATTATTCATTTTTTGTGATGCTTACTTAGTGACTGTGTTATCCTGGGTCACCAACTAGTTAAACAAGTCAATATTTCTGACTTAATTTGCTGTATGTTTGTTGTGGGTAAGTGGGAACAGCGTTATATTAGACTCCACAGGGTGCAAAAGGAGCACTGAACAGGTCTTTTTGACCCCCACCAAACTCCTTTTAACTCATTTTAAGTCTAACAGTGTGCCAAACAGCCTAGTACATACTTCTGTATTCACTGAGCTTTTCATCCCTTCCCATCAACCCAAGTATTGCATGCAGTGTTTGGACCATGCTACCCTATTCAATTACATTTTTCGTGGTAGGGTGTTCTGAACAAGGGGTAAGTGCAGGTGCTGCTACTGTCTCCATAGTCTATATACTATATACTCAGCTTTGTGTAAATGAACAGCAATAATGATTTCACCAGTGTAGAGAACTCAAAAGCATGCACTGTTAAGGGGCCTGGGAATGGCAGTTGACCACCACTGCCTCAGAACATAGAATGAGTTTAAACAAAGTAGAGGAAGGTGAGAATGTTGCCTTTAGCTGTCTTTTGTATGCTACATGCATTTCCTATGGTGTATAATAGATCGGTGTTTCCCTACTGATGTTGCACTGAAAGGTCAAAATCTTTTTTTATAATTAAATTTATTCTCAGATTTCTTCCACAACAGCTGCACTGTTTGACCTCATGCTAAAAATGCTGCATCCCACCTTCTGAATATGCATATTCACATCAAATAACAGAGCCCCATAACTGTTTACACTCTTAAAGTGGTTTTGAAGCCTGAACTTTTTTTTTTGTACCTTAACCACTTAAAGACCGCCTACTACAGATATACTGCAGCAGGGTGGCTCTATTACATGAAACAACGTACCTGTACTTCATTTTGTGCAAAAGACACTGGGGCGCACGCGCACACGTCGATTGGACAGAGGGTGTGCCAGTCAGCAGGTCTGGCGGAACCGATGTCCGCTGGAAACCCGCGATCGCTCTCCAGAGAGGCAGAATAGCGATCTGTCTATGTAAACAAGGCAGATCGCCATTCTGACAGAGAAGAAGATAGAGATCAGTGTTCCTGCTAAGCAGGAACACCTATCTCTGTATTCATCCAGTCAGACCATCCCCCACTCACTTAGCGAGCACCTTCTAGGGACACACTTAACCCTTTGATCGCCCCTTCCCTGCCAGTGTCATTAGTACAGTAACAGTGCATATTTTTAGCACTGATCACTGTAATAATGTCACTGGTCCCCCAAAAAATGTCAAAAGTGTCAGTTAGGTGTCCAATTTTTCCGCCGCAATGTCGCAGTCCCACTAAAAATCGCAGATCACCGCCATTACTAGTAAAAAATAAATACAGTCAGGTCCGTAAATATTGGGACATCGACACAATTCTAATCTTTTCGGCTCTATACACCACCACAATGGATTTGAAATGAAACGAACAAGATGTACTTTAACTGCAGACTTTCAGCTTTATTTTGAGGGTATTTACATCCAAATCAGGTGAACGGTGTAGGAATTACAACAGTTTGTATATGTGCCTCCTACTTTTTAAGGGACCAAAAGTAATGGGACAATTGGCTGCTCAGCTGTTCTATGGCCAGGTGTGTGTTATTCCCTCATTATCCCATTTACAAGGAGCAGATAAAAGGTCTAGAGTTCATTTCAAGTGTGATATTTGCATTTGGAATCTGTTGCTGTCAACTCTCAATATGAGATCCAAAGAGCTGCCACTATCAGTGAAGCAAGCCATCGTTAGGCTGAAAAAACAAAAGAAACCCATCAGAGAGATAGCAAAAACATTAGGTGTGGCCAAATCAACTGTTTGGAACATCCTTAAAAAGAAAGAACACAACGTTGAGCTCAGCAACACCAAAAGACCTGGAAGACCACGGAAAAAAACTGGGGTGGATGACCGAAGAATTCTTTCCCTGGTGAAGAAAACACCCTTCACAACAGTTGGCCAGATCAAGAACACTCTCCAGGAGGTAGGTGTATGTGTGTCAAAGTCAACAATCAAGAGAAGACTTCACCAGAGTGAATACAGAGGTTTCACCACAAGATGTAAACCATTGGTGAGCCTCAAAAACAGGAAGGCCAGATTAGAGTTTGCCAAACAACATCTAAAAAAGCCTTCACGGTTCTGGAACAACATCCTATGGACAGAGATGAGACCAAGAGCAACTTGTACCAGAGTGATTGGAAGAGAAGAGTATGGAGAAGGAAAGGAATTGCTCATGATCCAAAGCATACCACCTCATCAGTGAAGCATGGTGGTGGTAGTGTCATGGCGTGGGCATGTATGGCTGCCAATGGAACTGGTTCTCTTGTATTTATTGATGATGTGACTGCTGACAAAAGCAGCAGGATGAATTCTGGCAATATTATTTGCTCATATTCAGCAAAATGCTTCAGAACTCATTGGACGGCGCTTCACAGTGCAGATGGACAATGACCCGAAGCATACTGCAAAAGCAACCAAAGAGTTTTTTAAGGGAAAGAAGTGGAATGTTATGCAATGGCCAAGTCAATCACCTGACCTGAATCCGATTGAGCATGCATTTCACTTGCTGAAGACAAAACTGAAGGGAAAATGCCCCAAGAACAAGCAGAAACTAAAGACAGTTGCAGAAGAGGCCTGGCAGAGCATCACCAGGGATGAAAACCAGTGTCTGGTGATGTCTATGCGTTCCAGACTTCAGACTGTAATTGACTGCAAAGGATTTGCAACCAAGTATTAAAAAGTGAAAGTTTAATGGATGATTGTTAATCTGTCCCATTACTTTTGGTCCCTTAAAAAGTGGGAGGCACATATACAAACTGTTGTAATTCCTACACCGTTCACCTGATTTGGATGTAAATACCCTCAAATTAAAGCTGGAAGTTTACAGTTAAAGCACATTTTGCTCGTTTCATTTCAAATCCATTGTGGTGGTGTATAGAGCCAAAAAGATTAGAATTGTGTCAATGTCCCAATATTTATGGACCTGACTGTATAACTATTCCTGAAAATGTTTCCTCCTCTGTCCTCCTACCTATCCTGCCTAACCTGTATAAAAAATCTGATCTGCTCCAGTTCTGTCACGTGATTCTGTAGCTCTGTGTAAGGGAGCGCTCAACAGCGGCTGTGAATTTCAGAAGCCATGACCCATGGGCTTCCATTGTCCAACCATTGTCGACGTTCTCTCCTTTCCTCATTGACACTGGGGAGTCGGAGCTGTGGGATTATGTGACTGGACCAGATTAAAAATAGTTAAGTACACAGATCTTTTTAATACAAGTTGGGCAGAATAGGTTGGAGGAGAGGGGAGGGAACATTTTTACCAATAGTTGGACTTTTCTTTCACGGCTTACTGGTCCTATATCCATGTTGATCTACGCTGGTTACTAGAATTTGAAGGTACATTACATTATTTCTGTAAAACCATTTACAAGAAGAAGACAATTATTTGTTACAGTTTATCAAACACTCTGCATTTTATGTTCATTACTGAGTTTTGAGAATCTGAATCTAACTGATCTGTGTTTTAGTAATTACATTGAATTTAAATCTGCTTTAATATTTCCAATAGATCTTTCTTGTACGGAGCTCTACTTGAAAAGCCAAAAGTTATCTCAACACAGAAAGGAAAGTTACACCAACAACAAAGAACCAGTAAGTTTGTTAATGGCACTGTTCAATGGCAGGAACATTTGTGCCGAGAAGTATCTGTTCTCTTTTTGTTAATTAGGACTGTTCTTGTTACTGCATTAGTTAGTTTTCTACTTCATTTCATCAGTGCGAGCCAGAGTGGCCCGATGTTCTGTGAATCGTCAGATGTTTTCCAGCTTGTTGGAGAAAATGGAGCTGTTCAAACAAGATACCATGCAGAATCTCCTCAAAAGGAAACATCAACTGAGCTTCACAAGGCAGAAGAATGCGTTTGAAAACATTAACAACAATCCAGCAATGGTAATGCTTGCAACGCTAATATAGCTTGATGAATCTGTAAGATGATTGTCCCTGGTTGACATTACTCATTTTCTGTTTCTTGTGTGCCTTTAGTATGGGCACGTACATTTTATTAAGGACTAACTCCTTGTTTATGTTCACTTTAAAAGTTATTTTGGGCCAAGCTGACCCATATGAACTATTTCCTTTACTAATTGATGCTCCCGCTGTCATTGCTGTATAAACTGTATGCAGCATTAGCTCCATACAGTATACAGAATTGTGTTCCGGCAGAAGTACAGCGACTTCCCATCTGCTGTCGGGACAAAAATCTAGTTGGGGTGAGTGCTACTTGGCCATTCACCGGAAGCCTTGTATTTCATCAATCAATACAAGGCTTAATTTAATTAACGGAGGTGGAAAGGTGAGTGAATGACATCACAATCTCCACTTTAGCCATTCAGAGAAAGTCTTCTATTCATTGATAAAATACAAGGCTTCCTGTGAATGGCTGTGCCCGACTCCGTTTTGTTCCTGCAGCAGATGGGAATTCTCCATACCACTGCCAGAATACAGCACCGTTAAGCGTATGTAGCTGGTGCTAAATATAGCCTATATAGCACTAATCACAGCCGTAGCGATTAGTAAAGGGGATCGTTTTTTTACCAGCTTTGTTCAAATAAATTATTTAAAGTGAAAGTAAACCTAGGGTTAGGTTTTAGGATATATGCCTGATTTTTTTAACTCATTTGCCCTGTAAATTCCTCACGTGAATATGTATCTGCTATTTTCTCTGGTATGCCATGTTTACTTCTTCCCTGAGACTGTTGTGAAATGCACTGTCTGTAACCCGTCTAGTTTATGTACATGATGGAGGTTCTGTGGGTACAGGAATGATTGAAAAGGAGGTGCAGAAGGACACTGCATTGTGAACAAGCATGAAAAGGATAAAGTGAAATAAGGGTTTTTAAGGACAGACAGACTTCTTTCTCATCCTTTGGGCCATTCACATTCAGGATCTACAGCTGCCTTCAGAAAACAAGAGTTTTTTTTGCTAGTGTCCTAGGTGGATAGACCTCTTTTCTTCAGCTCTGCTGGGAGTCTAACTACATTTTTACTATCTTTTTTGGATCTTTCTTCAGTCGAGATTCCTTACTACACCGCTGTTTGATCTGGTCCTTACATGGCAGCTATCCAGATTAGCCTTTCTTCAACCTAGTTTTGCAGACCCTTATCCAGACCCCCCTGTACTAAATGTTGCAGAACTAGCCTGGAAGTGATCTTCAGGTACTGGGTTCCGCTCATGGTACTTTTTTAGGCTCAGAACTGGTAAAATTTAGCTGCGGAGTGCTAACCACATCGGCATTGCCTCAGTGCTTGCTTTGTTTCTAAAGAATCACTAGGTCTAACTAAGTAGGCCATTTTGGTGGAGCACAGGGAGCTATCATTAGGCAAACTAAGCAGCCGCCTAAGGCGCACTGCCACCTAGGGTGCAGCCACAGCTGCTGGGAGGGAGAAGGCAATCACAAGCCGGAGGTAGAAGGGTGTGCAGTGGCATTGCTAGAGGGGGGCTGGGGGGGTCACATGCGGAAGCGGTGCTCACATGGGAGCTTTCTCTCTCCTCTCCCCCACATGCTGCTGCAGCCCAGCACACACAGCACAGGACACAGACATAGGCGAGTGGAAAGCATAGAGCGGAGGGAGGATTTACCAATCGCCCCACCCACCTAGACACTGGTTGAAGGACCAGCGCTCCCTCGGAGGCTGTGCCCAGCCCCGGATCCAGGCTCCTGCTGTCACCATTCTGGCCTTCGATCAGGATGGGAGATCGTGGTGTGGAGTGGAGTCGGCTGTTCTTGAGGTGCCCTAGGCTGTGTTGAAGGATCTGACAGAAGAACTCAGGGGGCAGAGGATCAGGCCACCAGGCCAGCTGACTACCAGGAAGAGAGGTGAGGGAGTCATCACACTGAGGCCGAGCAAAGTCCTTAGTGAGGTGACTGGGGTCGAAATTTGTAAAGAGAGGGTATCCGTGGAGAGTGGAGGGGGTATTTGTGGAGAGATGAGGGGGGTATTTGTGGAGAGTGGGGGGGTATTTGTGAAGAGGGGTATATGTGGAGGGTGAGGGAGGGGTATTTGCACTGTTATTTATATATATATAATATATATATATATATATACAGTGCAGTCAGTGTAGAATAGATATACACTGCAGCCAATGTAGTGGGTGTAGTGTGTGTGTGTGTGTATGTGTATATATATATATATATATATATATATATATATATATATATATTAGGGCTGTTACTGATTAAAATTTTCATGTTCGATGAATCGATTTCTTTTTTTTTTTTAATCGATTAATCAACTAATTTTGATTAATTATAACACACATACAGATCCAACTACTTTTAGCTGATTTAGCACCATTGTTATGGCAGTGGCCGAAGCTGGACATAGCGGGACATGGCTAGGATGTCACACGTCATAATCTCAGCCTCAACGTGCCCATAATCGCAGCCTCACCATGCCCATAATCGCAGCCTCACCATACCCATAATCGCAGCCTTACCGTGCCCATAATCGCAGCCTCACCGTGCCCTTAATGCAGTCTCACCGTGCCCATAATCTCAGACTTATCGTGCCCATAATCTCAGCCTCACCGTCCCCATAATGCAGTCTCACTGTGCCCATAATCGCAGCCTCACAGTGCCCATAATCGCAGCCTCGCCGTGCCCATGATGCTGTCTCGCCGTGCCCATGATGCTGTCTCGCCGTGCCCATAATGCTGTCTCACTGTGCCCATAATGCTGTCTCACTGTGCCCATAATGCTGTCTCCGTGCCCATAATCACAGCCTCGCCGTGCCAATAATTGCAGCCTCACCGTGCCCATAATGCAATCTCACCGTGCCCATAATCACAGCCTCACTGTAGTCAGTGCCTGTGCCTGGAGTACACAGTCTGCGGGCATCTCCCGCTGTGTGTCTCGGAGCTGAGTGTGAAAACTTTGGCCGCGCTGTGAGAAAAGTCCCGCCCTCCTCCTAGATCAGCTCGTGTGATAGACAGAACACTGCTTCTATCAGACGAGCTGATTTAGGAGGAGGGTGGGACTTTTCTCACAGCGCGGCCAAAGTTTTCACACTCAGCTCCAGGACACACAGCGGGAGATGCCCGCAGAGGGAGGGAGCGGAGCTCTGCACCCACAGCTTGGCCCAAAGCGGCCCCAGAGCAGGCAGCCTACTGATCCAAAAAATTTTGATCGATCAAAAAAATGAATGATTAATCGAGGAATTCATTGTTAATTTCCGCACCCCTAATATATATACTAAACTGTCTGCACGCCACTAACTAACCTGCCAAATCTAGCTCAGTCTACACTGAATACACACACAAAAACAGTCAGTGTAGAATATACAGTCCCTGACAAAAGTCTTGTCGCTTCTCTATTTTGTAGAAACTCCTGCTATTAACCTGACTTTTAATTAATCAATTATTGTTAGAAATAGCTCATATGAAAAGCTAAAGCCCTCCCAATTATGTTTAATGCACTGAAATAAATTAGTTTCACTGAAAAAAGATTTATCATTTAATCAAGACAGACAGGTCTTATTTGGCAAGACAAAAGTTTTGTCGCCTATACAGAAATTGAACAACTTTACTAAAAATCCAAAAATATGTTAGCAAATTAAGTAGTAGTGCTGTGAGATCAAAATTTAATATCTTGTATGACTTCCATGAGCTTGAAGGACAGCATCCATGCGGTTTGGCAAGGATTAATACAATTTATTGATGAAGTCATCAGGAATAGCAAAGAAAACAGTCTTGCATGCCTCCCAGAGTTCATCAATATTCTTTGGTTTCGTCTTCCATGCTTCATCTTTCATCCTACACCACATATGCTCAATGATGTTCATGTCTGGTGACTGGGCTGGCCAATCCTGGAGCATCTTGATCTTCTTTGCCTTAAGGAACTTTGATGTGGAGATGGAAGTATGCGATGGAGCACCATCCTGCTGCAAAATTTGGCCTTTTTTATGGTTGGGAATATAAAAGGTAGCTAAGATTTCTTGATATTTTAGACTAGTGATGTTGCCTTCCACCCTGCAGATCCCTCGCACACCCCCATACTGGATGTAACCCCAGACCATGATTTTGCCTCCACCAAACTTCACTGTTTTCTGGGTAAATCTCGGCTCCATGCGGGTTCCAGTAGGTCTCCTGCAATATTTGCAGCAACTGTGGTTTAATTCGAAAGAAGATTCATCTGAAAAATCCACCTTCTGCCACTTTTCCAGAGTCCATCCTTTTAGCAGGCTGTGGCCCTTGGCAAATGCCACACGGTTTTTCAATTGTCTTTTGTTTAGTGCTGGCTTATGGGCACTGATTCGACCATGGAGGCCATTTCGAGACAGAATCCAACAAACTGTTCTGGTTGACACAGGTGACCAGGTCTCGTGGAGCTCTGCTGCAGTGGAAAATGGGCTGGCCTTGGATTTTCGTGCCAACAAACGATCCTCTCGAGCAGTTGTCTTGCGGGGTCGGCCTGACCTGGCCTTGTCCAAAACGTCTCCAGTCTCTTCAAATCTCTTTTTTATCCTCTGAACTCGACGCTGAGACACATTGAAGGTGTCTGCCACATCAGCAGTGGATCTGGTCTTCAGCCTCTTGATAATCAACACTTTAGTCTCTGGGTGAATCTTAGGCATGTTTGCAGAGGTCTAGTTGCAGTTGAGAAGGTCTAGTGTACTGTTGTTCTTTTTATACACACCTGAGACCTAATTGATCCATTATTAGTTACAGGTGAAGCTCATATAACAAGGCGACAACACTTATGTCTTGGCAAAAATTGACTCAATGGGCTTTACCAAGCTGTGAATATTAGAATACTTTTTGTCAGTTTCGTTTTGCACTGAAACATTATTACAAAAGCTGTTGGGATTAAAATGACCCATTTCTTGTAACAAAATCTTGATTAGAAATATATTTTAGCGGCACTTCAGGTCAGAACAGGCCTCGCTATTGTCGACCAAAGAAATTGAGTGCTCGTGCTCAGCGTCATATCCAGAGGTTGTGTTTGGGAAATAGACGTATGAGTGCTGCCAGCACTGCTGCAGAGGTTGAAGGGGCGGGGGATCAGCCTGTCAGTGCTCAGACCATACGCCGCACACTGCATCAAATTGGTCTGCATGGCTGTCATCCCAGAAGGAAGCCTCTTCTAAAGACGATGCACAAGAAAGCCTGCAGTTTGCTGAAGACTGGATTACTGGAACCATGTGCTGTGGCCAAGATAAACTTATTTGGTTCAGATGGTGTCAAGTGTGTGGCAGCAACCAGGTGAGGAGTACAAAGACAAGTGTGTCTTGCCTATGGTCAAGCATGGTGGTGGGAGTGTCATGGTCCGGGGTTGCATGAGTGCTGCCAGCACTGGGGAGCTACAGTTCATTGAAGGAACCATAAATGCCAACATATACTGTGACATACTGAAGCAGCGCATGATCCTCTCCCTTCGGAGACTGGGCCACAGGGCAGTATTCCAACATGTTCACGACCCCAAACACACCTCCAAGATGACCACTGCTTTGCTAAAGAAGCTGAAGCTGAAGGTAAAGGTGATGGACTAGCCAAGCATGTCTCCAGACCTAAACCCTATTGAGCATCTGTGGGGCATCCTCAAACGGAAAGTGGAGGAGCGCAAGGTCTCTAACATCCATCAGCTCCGTGATGTCATCATGGAGAAGTGGAAGAGGACTCCAATGGCAACCTGTGAAGCTCTAGTGAACTCCATGCTCAAGAGGGTTAAGGCAGTGCTGGAAAATAATGGTGGCCACACAAAATATTGACACTTTGGGCCCAATGTCAACATTTTCACTTAGGGGTGTACTCACTTTTGTTGCCAGCGGTTTAGACATTCATGGCTGTGTGTTGAGTTAATTTGAGGGGACAGCAAATTAACACTGTTATACAAGCTGTACAAAAATGTGAGGGGTGTACTCACTTTTGTAAGATACTGTATATACAGTGCAGCTAATGTAGTGTGTGTGTGTATATATATATATATATATATATATATATATATATATATATATATATATATATATAATTCAGTGTAGACTATATACAGTGCAGGCAGTCCAGTGTATATATAATATGAAAAACCAAGATAAAACTGCGCTAGTAAGTAACTAGACGTGTAAATGGCAACACCACTAACGTGAGATATAATCGCAAGACAATAAAAGTATGAATATGTGCAGAAGGTCTAATTCACTCAGCTCCTCCACCACCACCATAAGTTAGGATGTACTTTTACCAGAGTCTTGACCACCTATTACAGGGGCTCATAAATCTCATATGCTCCATCCACGGTTGTTCCTTAGCATACAAAGAGCAGGAGGATCATCCAACTGTCACATGCCAAACGATACTCCTCTGGTCTAAGATCGTAGTATCCAGTAGAATGCATCAGCAAAGAGATAAACGCCACATATTGTAAATCTTTAAAATTAGGTTTTATTCAAGTAATGCACTGACATGCCATTACAATGAAAGAAAAAACCTCATCAGCCAAAACAACGGGCTCAATCCAAACATGAAAACAGAAAACTATGCCTTTACCCAACCGGTTTTCGTCGCAATAGGACTTCTTGCGGGGCTCCTGTCTGGTCTTTTGTTCAGATGTTTTCTAAGTTCTACCAGATGGATGTTCTAGTCTCATCTGGTGCCAACTTCAGGCATAAGGTTCTTCAGCCGGCTTTTGGACTGCCAACAGTTCCAATTTCTCTTGTTTATTCTTGAGCCTGTTACAGTTTGTTTACTTACCGATTAGTTGGGTCTCAAAAGTGAAGGACTTTATGTGTCCCTCAGTAGATGAGAAAGAAATTAGAATTTTTGTACTCACCATAAAATCCTTTGAGGCACGCAGGCCCTGCCTCTCTGTATTTATGTTTATGCCTTCGGTATTGCTTTGCTACTAAACTCAGGTATGCTGTGAGTAGGAAACTTGGGGGGATCAGAAATTACCCAATTATGGCTTGAAATCGAGTTATTAATGGTATTTTCAGTCTGTTTATGGCTAACTTTAGTGTCAGTCATAAAAAATGAAAACTCACAAGAAATTAGTTACTAGTAGAATATATAAAAAAAGTTTAAATTTTCTTTCCTAGCATTCAGTAACGTTGCAGCTCACAATTCAAGCTAAGCACCTTCATTGTTTGTACATAGCTTTCACTGTCTTTTTCCATAAAATGCAAACCTCCACTTCCTCCAAGGAAATTTTAAGGCAAGTCAGCTAAAGATATACACAAGGATACTGTATGTAGGGTGAATCAACCAACTAGAAATATTTTTTTTTTTTTCTGGTGGCTCTGTGCTACAGATAGGTAAAATCCAGTTAGCTCTTGTTAGTTTTTTTTAAACTATATTTTCTGTTAATTATTCATTCTGTATAGGATGTGTCCAGTATTTCAGAAGATGAGACTGAGAAGAAATGCAGTACACAATTTCATGAGATAGTAGAGGACTTGAACACATACCTGAGCCCTGTACTGCTACAACTGGAGGTCTCTCTGCCAAGGTACGCATTGGCTTTCTCCTCATTTTAGTGATTTGATGCAGTTATTTTTGTATATGAAGCATTTGCTACTTTTATTTAATACACATCCTGATGGATGTTTTTTTAATGGATGTCAGGGGAGAAAAACTGATCTACTTATCCCAAATAATCTATTTTGCTTATAATATTCATATATATATATATATATAGGATCTCCATAATCGTCTATTGTGTAGCCATAGTATGCTTCATGCATAGGACAGTGTAGAAATTTTAGATCTTAGGCCTTTCTCAACTAGGGTTTCTCTACAGGCGTCTAGGGGTTCCTTGGGCTATTAGAAACTTTTGCCTCTCAGATCTCAGTAACCATTTACAACAATTGTGTTTTTAGCTATCTGTAAGGGGGGATTCTTCCCAATAACTACAAATGTAAAGAGCATACTTCTTAGTAACCATCTCACTGATGTACTGTGAGCTGTAGATATAGTAATTATTAGCAATGGGTTCCCTGAGCCTACAAAGTTATTTCAAGGGTTGCCCTGTGTTAAAAAGATTGGGAAAGGCTGCCTAGAGGGTCATGGACTTAATTGCGCACACCTTTCTAGCTTGCTCATTTATGCACAGGGGCTGACTAAACTGGAGCAAAGAATTAGAGCAAAGAGTTAGAAAAACAAACCATAGAATGTTTTTGGTTGCCATGAACAAAAACTGTATTTTCATGTGTCCTAGTGTTTGTAAATTTGCCTAATATCCCAAATTTCTGTTTGGAGTGATGTTTATCTATCAGCAAAGCAGTAAACATACCATCAGACTTGTATGTCCTTTAGGGGTTGATTTACTAAAGACAAATAGACTGTGTACTTTGCAAGTGTAGTTGCTCCAGAGCTTAGGAAATGAGGGGAACTCTGCTGACTTCCATCATCCAATCATGTGCAAGCAAAAATGCAGTTTGCTTCCTATTTTCTTGCATGTGATTGGGTATTCTTCGCAAAGTGAAACTTCACCTCATTTAGTAAGCTCTGAAGTAACTACACTTGCAGAGTGAAGTCTATTTTCCTTTTGTAAATCAGCCCCCTATTGTCTACAGTTCTGCATAACAAAGGATTATATGTAACACAACTGGCTTTAAAAATATACAAAAGACATAAAACATTTTTTTTTAGATGTTTGAATAAAATTCTATCAATGTTTACTGAAAATATAGATCAGTTTTCCTTTAACCACCTCAATACCGGGCACTTTCACTCCCTTCCTGTCGAGGCCATTTTTCTTTCAGCGCTGTCACACTTTGAATGACAATTGTGCAGTCATGCTACACTGTAACCATGTGAAATTGTTATCATTTTATTCACACAAATAGAGCTTTATTTTGGTGGTATTTAATCACTCCTGGGTTTTTTATTTTTTCCTATAAAAAAAAAAGAAAAAAAAAAAGTTTTTCTTAGTTTCTGTCAGTAAATTTTGTAAATAAGTAATTTTTCTCCTACACTGATGGGCGCTGATGAGGCAGCACTGATAGGCTGTACTGATGGGCACTGATTTGGTGGAACTTATGGGCACTGATGAGGCGGCACTTATGGGCACTGATATGTGGCACTGATGAGCACTGATGGGTGGCACTGGTGGGCACTGGGCACAGATAGGTGGCACTGGTGGGCACAGATAGGCAGCACTAGTGGGCACGGATGGGCGGTACTCATGGGCATTGTTGGGCAGCAGTGATGGCATTGATTGGCAGCACTGATAGTCAGCACTGACTGGCATCACTAATGGCCACTAATTGCTGGCACTTGTGGGCACAGATTTCTGGCACTTGTGGGCACAGATTGCTGGCAATTATGGGCACTGGTTTGCACTGATTGCTGGCAGTGGTGGGCAATCATTGCTGGCACTGGTGGACACTTAATTGTAATCAGGGCACTGATGATCAGTGCCCTGATTACATACCAAGCTGTCCCCTGTGAGGAGATGCCGCTGATCGGCTCTACTCTCCTCACACGCTGTCAGTGTGAGGCAAAGAGCGCCGATTACCGGCATTTCCGTGTTTACATGTGACCGGCTGTGATTGGACACAGCCGATCACATGGTTAAAGCGTCGCAGCCACGGCTCTTTACACAGATCGGGGTCACGCCGTGTCCTAGCAACACAGCGTGGCCGCGATCACCACGCTGTGCGCCCCCGCAAATGGCTAAAGGGGTTGTAAAACCTCAGGGTTTTTCACCTTAATGCATTCTATGCATTAAGGTGAAAAACCTTTTGTGATGCAGCAGCCCCCCCAGAGCCCCCCTTTTTTCTACCTGAACCCGGTCTTCCCAGTGACGGGGACAAGCACACCATCTCCAGATGGTGTCTCGGGTACTGATTGGCTCCCGCTGCTGTCAATCAAATACAATTACCTGGGAGCTGGGGGCGGGGCTGAGTCCTGCTGTCTGTGTCAATAGACGCACCAGCAGGACACGGAAGCGTGCCCGAGGGAGAGCGGCTCTCCAACGGACACTCAAGAAGAGCAGGAGCCAGGAGCGCCGCTGAGCGACCCTAGAAGAGGAGGATCGGGGCCACTCTGTGCAAAACCAACTGCACAGAGGAGGTAAGTATAACATGTTTGTTATTTGTTTTTGTTTTTTTAAACTGACCTTTACATATCCTTTAACTATTCCCTCCGCAATAGGGCTTAGTGCAAAATATTTCTGTTACGCAACCACATTGCTTAATGGGGAGAGAAAACTATTTTCTTTACCTCCAGTGGAAAAGTCCAGTTAAGAGTCTTGTGTAACGCCTTCTAAGGATGTTCTGGCATTTTTAAAGATTTTGTCAATTCATGACAATGCCCCATCAGTTATGATTTATTATTTCTGTTTATTTGTTTTTCAACATGTATATATTGAGCTAGCATCTTGCATGCACATAAATATATAATTTAAACTTTGGGAGTTGGACCATCTCCAGGATTTCTCCAGAGCCTCTCCCATCCTCTGGAACTCGCTACCTCCATCTAGCCGGCTATCCCCTACTCTTGCTACCTTCAGGCAATCCCTGAAAACTCATCTCTTCAGGAAAGCCTATCACGTCTCCAACTAATCTCCTACCACTTCCACCAGCTCATTCCCCACAGTTACAACCTTTTGTACCACCTGCCCCACCCTATTAGATTGTAAGCTCTTCTGAGCAGGGCCCTCTTAATCCTATTGTATTGTATTGTATTATAACTGTATTGTCTCCCTTTTATATTGTAAAGCGCTGCGTAAACTGTTGGCGCTATATAAATCCTGAATAATAATAATAATTTATAGAAGGTCCTAGTTATACTCTGTGATAAAACATATTATTATTTATCATATATAGCGCTGACCACATATGATACCGTTAGATATTACAGTTCACTAAATTTAAGTTAAAGGGGTTGATTTGCTAAAACTGGAGAGTACAAAATCTGGTGCAGCTTTCAGCATCTTAATTCAGCTTGTTCAATTAGGCTTTGACAAAAAAACTGATTGGTTTCTATACCAAGCTGCACCAGATTTTGCACACTCCGGATTTAGTAAATTAACCTCAAAGTGTACAAAATATATGGAGTCGATATTGGGCAGACGTTTCCCCAGCCATTTTTCCTTGGAAGACATCTGCCTATTTATGGCTACTCTAAGCAATTTTGTAAGGAAAAAAAAACTCTCTACCGAACTGTTATTAATCAACCAGGGGTTGTTTGTTAAGTTCATACCAGGCATTGGCTTTTATAACATAAATTTGAACTGACACATTTGCTTCCAGTAAATAAATGATACAAGATACACGTATCTTTTTGAGAAATGTCTTGCTCAGACATGAAAAAAGTGAATGATATAAACACTATTCTGATTTTGCGATAATTTCTAATTTGCAGACAGCCAACTTCACCACTATCATCCAGCGGGTCAGTGCGAGCAAAGTCCGGAGAGAAGGAGGAGAAGCCAGCATCAAGTATGTACCACCAATCAGGGCTGTTTGGAGCTTAAGCAGTCTTTTGCTTGGTGCTATTATCAAGTATTTTCTAAATTAGAAATCTGGAAGAGTGCTTGAGAAGTGCTTAGTTATTAAAAGAGAAGTATGGGTTTCCCAAAAAACAATACTCACCTAAGTGGATGCAGCATCTATCCGATGCTGTATCTGTCCCCCACCACCTATGCACTGAGAACTGAGCAATCAAACACGGCTGATTGCTCAGTTCTCCCCTCAGCTCTGAGCAGAGAGCGGTGACTGTCAGTCACTGGCTCTCTGTTCTGCCCCTCCAGCGTTCACTGCAGAGCTGAACTGTGGAGAAGTGGGATGGGCTGGCTCCATCTCCTAGTGGCTCACTGAAAGGCTGAGACACTTGCTGGTCCAGGCTGCTGGGTGCATCCCGACTATAAAGTTGGAATTGATCCAGTGCCTGGACTGGCTGAGTGACGCCAGCCGACATTGGGCTTTAGCCTGCTGTTGGGGGGAAAATGAGTCACTGAAGTGCAGAAAGATCTTGCACTCCTATGACAGTAATTTTGTGTGGCTCTAAAAATTGAGTCACTGGTGTACCAGTATATTGACTGGAGGAAAGAGAGTATTTGACCAGTTTCAGTACTTCTGTGTACACTGGAGACAGAAAACATTGCAGGCCTGAAGGTAAAGTGAAAATATCTGTGGCAGATGGCCAGGTTGTTGAACTGAGTGGAGCAGTGCAGCTCATTTGTATTATCCCCAAAGGATATGTATTTTTTTCATGTTGTACCTTTTTATTGAAAAGTACACAAACCTGACTTTTCTGTACTGCATTTAAAGCAGAACCTCACTCAAAAAGTGAAGTAACGCTGGTTCCCTCCCTCCCTTTAGCCTGTAACTGGGTTACAGGTTTTTTTGGGTGGGGGGTGAGTACCAACTTTTATTGATGCCTGCTCCCAATTCTGCAATTCCTGCCTAGACGAGGATGACACTACTTCCCCCACCCCCTTCACTTTCCCAGCCTTCTGGGACATGTCACATGCCCCAGGAGGTTGTAGGACCATTCGCAAGCTAGCACGTGGAAAGTGAGGTTCTACAGCTGACTCCCATATCCAAGATGGAAGCACCAGAGACCCACAGCTCTGAACTCCAGGCACTAAGTACCTGATTTTTAAAAGCTATTTGTAGCTGGTGGTGTAAAAAAAACAAAAAAAAAACAGTTGAAGTCCCTCTTTATGTAATACAACTAAAATAAGCCAAGCCTGTGATTTGGAAATTAAGGAAAACCAGCTGACTGATGAGCTCATCTATTTGTGACTCTGCTCTCTCCTCTTGTCAGCGGGTTTCTTGTTAGCACATAAGCACTGCAGGATAATTGACAGGCCTCTTGTGCTGCTTCTTTTTCTGCATTCTTAGCTTTGCTGTACAGGGGATAGTATAAGGAAGTCAAATTTAGGTACTTTAACTGCAGGAAAACCTTGGATTGCGAGCATAATTCGTTCTGGAAATGTACTTGTAATCCAAAGCACTCATATATCAAAGAGCGAATTTCACCATAAGAAATAATGGAAACTCAGATGATTCGTTCCACAACCACAAAAACAAAAATATGTCAATAGGGAATGCATAAAGCAGAATCCAGCAGGAGCTAGAGTATAAAAGAGAAGACGGTGCCTATAAGTGTAGCAATATGGTTACATTTAACCACTTCAATACCAGGCACTTAGACACCTTCCTGCCCAAGCCAATTTTCAGCTTTCAGCGCTGTCGCAAATTGAATGACAATTGCGCGGTCATGCTACACTGTACCCAAACAAATTTTTTATCGTTTTGTTCCTACAAATAGAGCTTTCTTTTGGTGGTATTTGATCACCTCTGTGATTTTTATTTTTTGCGCAACAAATAAAAAAAAGACAGAAAATTTTGAAAAAAAAAGTTTTTCTTTGTTTCTGTTAAAATTTTTTGTAAATAAGTATGTTTTCTTATTCAATGACGGGCACTGATATGGCTGCACTGATGGGTACTGATGGGCACTGATAAGGTGGCACTGATGGGCACCGATGAGGTAGCACCAATGAGGTGGCACTGATGAGGTGGCACTGATGATGGGCACTATTAGGCGGCATTGATGGGCACTCATAGGCGGCACTGATGGGCACTCATAGGTGGCACTGATTGGTACTTATGGGTGGCACGGATGGGCACGGATGGGCACTGATAGGTGGCACTGATGGACACTGGGTGGCATTGCTGGGCTTCACTAATTTTTATTGTGCCATAGATGTGCCAGTCATGGGGGATGTACCTGGACATCCACATGTTAGGAGCTTCCCTGGTGGTCCTAGCGGCTCCCCTGGTGGTCTAGTGTGGGCATGCGAGGGCGGGCTGCACTGATAAACAATCAGCACAGACCCCCCCCTGTCGGGAGAGCCACCGATCGGCTCTCCTCTACTCGCGTCTGTCAGACGCGCGTGAGGAGAAGCCGATCACCGGCTTTTCCTGTTTACATCATAATCAGCTGTGATTGGACACGGCTGATCAGGTGGGAAAGAGCCTCCGCCAGAGGCTCTTTACCGAGACTGGTGTAGCGGTGTGTCAGCGGTGTGTCAGACTGACACACCGCACCACCGATCGCTGCGGGTGCGCGGCGGCTGTTATCCTGCAGGGCGTCATATTACGCCCAGTCAGTATAACTGAACCACCGCCCAGCCGCCATTCTGCTATAGGCTGGGCGGGAAGTGGTTAATGAAGGTACAACATTTAGCAACTCACATGGTTGATGAGTAAAAGAGACACATCTAAGTATGCAGGCATCCGGGGTAAAGCTGTCCACATAGATCACCCTCCGCACCGCCATCAACGTCATCCCTTCCACGCTGCGCTCCATGAGTGCTTCAAGCCACGATTTCAGTTCGCTCTACTGCAGGGTAGTCTTTCCGGTCACAATTGCAGGCTGATAGTGGTGAGAGCCGGCGGTGCAGAGGATGGTCTATGTGGACAGTTTTACCCCGGATGCCTGCATACTTAGATGTGCCTCTTTTAATCATCAGACATGTGAGTTGCTAAATGTTGCACCTTAGTTAACTGTAACCATATTGCTACACTTAGAGGCGCCTCTCTTACCTGAGCCTGAAATAAGCTAAATATGAAGCTAGTTAAACTTTTGCTCATAACATCACTGTCCCTCCCTGTGACATTGACAGCCTCTCAGAAGTAATGGTTGAAGTCTGGCTTTAAATGGCGCTACTTTAAATCGTATCCGAAGTGACCGCAGGCTTCTACTCAGTTGCTACTCAAATTGCAAGACATCGTACGTTTTTTAAGTTAAAATATATTTTTAAAAATTGTTCGTCTTGTAAAACACTCACAGACCAAGTTACTTGCAGTCCAAGGTTTTACTGTATTGCTTTTAAGACATAGCTGTGTGAGTTGTCTTTTTTTTTTCTTTTATTTGCCTAGAAATCATTTTTAAGGAATAAGCTTCCCTATCATCCTGACACAAAGACAGCAATGTGTTTCCTGGAATTAGTATTTAGGCCATGGGTGCTCAACCTGTGGCCCTCCAGCTGTTGCAGAACTACAAGTCCCATCATGCCTATGTGAGTCATGCATGTAATTGTCAGCTTTGCAATGCCTCATGTGACTTGTAGTTCCGCAACAGCTGGAGGGCCACAGGTTGAGCACCCATGATTTAGGCCATAAAATTCTACATGCCAGTGAAGCGATGAATATTAGTTGAACCCAGAACAGGTCTTTTTTTCCTACTGGACATACCTTATTGTGTATACTCTGACTTGTGTCTTATGCAATCATTTCAATTCCTGTAGGTGCCTCAGTAGAAGTGGGAGATTGCATTATCATATTGGCAGATAGATTCCTTCAGCAGATGCCCCTGGAGGCGCTGCCAGTTTTCAAGGATGATGGTGGGAACTCCGTGTCTAGAGACTTTTCTCTTCAATTACTGTATAACCGGATTCATACAGAGCAGACAGGTAATGTCTAATGTGTATGTCACAATGATGGTCATAAATGATAACATTCTGCTCTCTGTGTGAATAGTATCTCAGTGTATTAATGAAAGCAGTATTCATCATTGCACAATGTTTTTTCTCGTATATACAAAATTGGTAGTCTTTTTAGTAGGTAAAGTTCCTCAAGATGAATTTACTTTAAAAGAGAAGTGCTGGAAACCAAAATAATAAACATACATACTTAGATGGCAGCAGCAGCATTTAACCAACCGCCGGCTCTACATCAAGAACCGAGGGATCAAAGACCGCTGATGGCTCAGTTCCCAGGTCTGTTCTGAGCACAGAGTGGTGACTGTCAGTCACCGTTCTTTGCTCTGCCCCTCCAGCGCTCACTGGAGTGCCGGGCTGTGGAAGGGTCAGGGGCGGCACACTGAGAGGCTGAGCCAGCTGCTGTTCAGGACATTATTGTCCGGATCCCTGCAGAGTCTGGACCGGCTCTGTGATGTCAGGCGAAGACGTACTTAGTTATTATTCAGGAAAAAAAAAAGATGTGCATTTATTATTTTTCTTCTTAGGAGCCTGCAGAGCATTGCACTTATGATTTAGCAGATCGTCAGTGCAATGTTAGGCTCCTGCAGACTCTTAGTACAGCTGTCTGCCTGTACCTTTTGTAGGGGCAGATAGTTAGTGAAGTGCAGGAAGAGTAATGAGCTACAAGGGAGCTCATCAGCACCCTTGCAGTTAATTGAGAACTACAAGCCATCTGCTGCGGTGACTAATGGGACTTGTAGTTCATTCAGGCGGAGTCCTGCACAGCCACGCTGTTGTTAAATTGTGACAGCAGGTGCTCTGTCATGGGGGGAAAATCGGGAAGTGTAAGGAGAGGTGCACAGTAACATGTTACATTACACCCTAACTACGGGGCTAGCAGGTTACTATGGGTGAACATATCCTTTACACTTCTTAAAATCCTTTACAATTTAAATAAAGCAATTGATAAAAATACACTGTATAGTCATAGATTTTTTCATTGAAAACATTCAGTCAAAATGATTGTATAGGCAGCTGAAGTTATATGCAAATCTTGACCCCACCCCTTTCTGCAGATGAGCCTTTCTGTTGGCCAATGAGACCATCCATCACAATAAAGGAGCAACAATAAGAATCTGGATGCAGGTGGGGCTTGAGAGCAAGCGTAACTCTTACAAGAAAAATAGAGATTTGCATATTACTTCTGCTGCCTATACAGTATGTTTGCATTGACTCTACTTATACATTTTTTTAAATATTTTGCCCAACTCTTTTACATTTTACTGTATATATATCTGTACTAGTGTTGCACCGATACCGGTATCAGTATTGGTGCCAGTAATAAGCATTTGCATGAGTACTTGTTCTCGTGCAGATGCTCAGATACCTGAAACTGATACCTTTTCCCTGCGGTGCGATTTAAGCCCATACAAAATGAATGGGCTCAAATCGCACTGCAAAGAATTGCATGTGATTTGAAAAGGAATACAGTGCAATTCCTGTCCCAATCACATGCGGTTTCCCACATCGCTCCTGTGCGAACCCAGGCTTGTCATAGTAACTCCAGCCTGGTTGCACAGAGGAGCGGTGCGGGAAACCACATCTAGTTCGGAAAGGAATAGCACCATATTTCTGTTTAAATCACATGTGATTCTTTGCAGTGTGATTTGAGCCCATTCATTTTGTATGGGCTCAAATCGCACTGCACAAAAAAAAATAGGTATTGGTAATTGGTATCAGCAAGTACTTGAGGAAAAGTATGGGTACTCGTACTTGCTCTGAAAAAACTGGTATCGGTACATCCCTAATCTGTACCCTCGCACTTTTTTAATATTTTGTTAGTTTAACAGCTAGCACTTCATACTAATGAAGAGGAATTGGCTTTTAAAAATTATACTAATCCACCTGTGAATAGTGCAGCTTACAGCCATACCTATCTATGTGAGTCCTGTGCAGTTTCATTGAGTACCATCCTATGGTGGCACCTACAACAGCATTCTCACCTAACTTGCCCAATAATGAGAGTGAAATTCATTAAAAGTGGACAAACAAAAGAAACATCTAATTTGAATCAATATTTGGTGCGATCATCCCTTGGCTTCAAACCAGCATCAATTCTTCTAGGTATGCTTGCACACAGTTTTTCAAGAAACTCTGCAGGTAGCTTGCCATGCCATACCATCAGAGAGGTGTGTGATTGGCCCCAAATGTATTCTGCAGCAGGACAACAACCCCAAACATACAGCCAATGTCATTAAGAACCATCTTCAGTGTAAAGAAAATCAAGGAGTCCTGCAAGTAATGGTTTGGCTGCCACAGAGCCCTGATCTCAACATCATGGAGTCTGTCTGGGATTACACAAAAAGACAGAAGGATTTGAGACAACCTACATCACTAGAAGATCTGTGGTTAGGTCTCCAAGATGTTTAGAACAACCTACCTGCCGAGTTCCTTCAAAAACTATGTGCAAATGTACCCAGAAGAATTGATGCTGTTTTAAAAATATTGATTTGATTATTTCTGAAAGCATTCTTAATTTACATTAAAAAATTCACACACGCCTAAAACTTTTGCACAGTACTGTGTGTGTATATATGTGTGTGTGTGTGTGTGTGTGTGTATGTATATATATATATATATATATATATATATATATATATATATATATGTATAACACGCACTTTTTCCCCTTTAAAATCAGGGGAAAATCGTGGGTGTGTGTTATACGCCGAACCGCTGCCTCGGAGGGGAAGGCGGGAACGAGCACTGCTGATATAGACAGAACTGAGTGTACTGTGTACTGGGCTCGGCTCGGCTCGGCTCGGCTCGGCTCCGCTCACAGTCACGCCCAGTCCCGCCTAGGGACAAAGGGCGGGACTGCGAGACGAGCCGAGAGGAGCCGAGTACACAGGACATCTGGCTCTGTCTATCTCGGTGGCGCTAACAATTTAAAACCTCGGTAACAATTTAAAAAAGATCATGCTGCAATTTTGGGCAAGGCTGCAGATGGACACTAATAAGGCTGCATTGATGGGCATTTAAAATGTAAGTTTTTTTCCTTAAACTTCCCTCCTAAATTTGGGGTGGATGTTATACGCTGGAGCGTGTTATAAGCCGATAAATACGGTATATATATATATATATATATATATATATATATATATATATATATATATATACTCTGTCCTTCTTGTTCATCTGTAGAAGCCCTTTGAGTGGCTACTATATAATATTGATTATCTCATTATAATGACATCTGAATATCTATATACAGTGTATATATAATATATATATATAATAATCCAGATGTGTTGGAGGCATTCACAGGTCTTAAATAGAACCTTGTGCAAATCAGCAATGTTTGTTGAATTGATATTTCGACAGCACATCATTGATATGTTGATACAATAAACATTGCTGATTTTTTTGCACAAGCTCCTTTTTCGAGACCTGCGAGTGCCTCCAACACATCTGGATCCTGTATGACTGGTATCCAACACATCTAGATTATGCATTCTGCATGAGTGTACCAGGCCAGTGTTCCACCGGAGTAGTGCAGAGGCTACCTATGGATATATTGTGTGTGTATATACTGTATATAGTACTCATACCTACACACATATTTTTTGTCTTGTTTAATATATAAGCATTTAGCTTTTTACCTACATTGTGTTTCATGTTCATCTTTTTACAGATGGGTTCGTTGTTTAACGTTCTGTATATTTTTCTAAGGTTCAAAAATATGTCAAGGACACCAGTGATTATCGCACATGCTGTCAGCACTGGATGGAGGAAACATGATTATTATCTGAACACAAGATGTACAGAACATTAATTATATTGCACTTAGGCTGGCATGCTTCAAGAGGTGTTTTTTTTGTAATACTGGAGTGAGTTTATAACTCAGGAAATGAATATTTGAACTCTGGAACTTGCTATAAATATAGTTTCATATGCAGTTCACAGGGGACATGTAGCACCTTTTACTCCCCGGAGAAATGACACTATCAATTTCTAAGCTAAGACTTGGTCAATTTACACTAGTCACTAAAATCTCATATAGTTCTTAGAATGTTAATGGAGTTTTAAAGGTCATTTTCAAGCTTTTTCAATTTGAAAATTTAAAACAATACCTGGTGTTATTTTCATGAAGATCTTTGTTGACCCTTTATGGGGTGACAGCGCTCTGTGCCTGGCTCCTGCATTGTCACTCTGTCACATGCTCTATAAGTGGCAATGCCAACCCTGATTTGCAGGTGTGATCTGCTATTATCACCATTAGAAAACTGACATTGAGAAATGCCATTCAGCCAACAGTGGAATGCCTGTGGACACGTGTTCTGTTGCCTTATGGTGAAACCTGTCTTGAAAAAAATTTGGAAGCAATAATTGTTGTTATTATTATTATTATACAGGATTTATATAGTGCCAACAGTTTTCACCGCACTTTACAACATGAGGGCAGACAGTATAATTACAATACAATTTAATACAGTAGGAATCAGAGGGCCCTACTTGTTAGAGCTTACAAAAAAATCAATTTTTTTTTTCTAGTTGCTGAGTTGCCAAGCTGATCCTCTGGTTTCTGTACCTTGGCTGATGTAGAACATGTATGCAGCAAGCAGAGTCGGAGCAAAGTCCGACTCCTAATATGCTTGCTGCAGATCAGTGTTAGAATACTAAAGGTATTAAAGCGAAGATCCACCCAAAAATGGAATTTCCGCTTTTCCAGTCCCCCCCCCCTCCGGTGTCACATTTGGCACCTTTCAGGGGGGAGCACATACCTGTCTAATACAGTTATTTGCTCCCACTTCTGGCAATAGATCGCCGCAGATTCCGCGGCAATCAACGCTATGTCCGACCCCTCCTCCATCCCCCTCTGCTGTCTTCTGGGAGACAGACAGGTCCCGGAAGACAGCAGGGACCAGTGAGGACACTCAGTAGGGAACCAGGCTGTGAAGCCACAAGGCTTCACTTCCTGATTCCCTTACTGAAGATGCCAGCGCCTGCACCCGGGAGCCAAGGGACAGATCGGCTTCGGGTGAGGACATCACAGGCACCCTGGACAGGTAAGTGTCCTAATATTAAAAGTCAGCAGCTAAAGTATTTGTAGCTGCTAACTTTAAATTTTTTTTTTTTTTTTCGGCGGAACTCCACTTTAAGGGGTCAACATGACAATTGGGGAGCTGGGTTTTTCAGAAGCAGGCATCTAGTAGCTGCAATACAACCTATTTTTTCTTATACTAATTTATAGGTTACCTTTTGCAGTAGCTAAGGAGTTTTGTCTTTGGCTCATACATTTCAGTTTTGCTAGTGAGAGACAAGGGAGTTGATATACTAAAGTCAAATAGACTGTGCACTTTGCAAGTGCAGTTGCACTCTGCAAAGTGCAGTTGCTCCAGAGCTTAGTAAATGAGGGAATGCTCTGCTTACTTCAATCAATTATTAATCCAATCATGTACAAGCAAAGCTGTTTTTAATTTCTCTTGGGTAATTTTTGCAAAGTGAAGTTTTGCCTCGCCTACTAAGCTCTAGTGAGGCAACCGCACTGACAAACTGCACAGTCTATTTGCCTTTAATACAGCAACCCCAATATGTAATGATTTTCTGCAGGCACTATTACTTACTAATCCTCTAACACAGGGTGCTGGCTACCAGTGGTCACTGGCTGCTCCACAAGCGACACGCACCAACTCTCAAAGAGAAAAGGGCGCTGCTCACCATTTAAAAGCCTTGGTTTCAGTTTATTAAACCCTTTATTGTATAGACAATACAGTTTGTGATAGTGTTGCCCTAACAAATCATTGTCATTCTAGATTGATTGATCCACCTGCTGGTTTGTATGGGTACATTAGAGTGTTTTCCTACTGTGCAATTCTTCATGAAACCACAGCAGTGTCCCAAATCAATGATTTATTTATTTTTTTTAGCATGCTTGGCAATACAACATCTTTGTTGCCATGATCTGCGCTGTGGACTTTATATCAATTATTAATTATAGCTGATGTTTTGACAAGAAACAATGCATTTCTGAGTTATTCTTTGTGAACTTCACCTTACAGAAGAAGACGAAGGAAAGCGAGAGGTGAGGAGTGCAAAAGAATCCAAACAGAAAAAAAATATAAAGGCTGTGAGTATGTCTGGTTTGGTATACCTATTGTTAAATGGATAGATTTTTTGTGTGCTTACTAACGTGATTTTGATTGATCTGGAGGATGTGATATCTTTGTTCTTGAATTTTCATGTCAACTTCATTAATAAAACCATCATCGCTTACACAGGGGAATTTATAAAAGGAACAAAATAAGTAGAAATTATTCTTTAGATCCTTGTATGTGCTTTTGGATAGTAGTTTCGGGTCACCAAACTTTGGTCCCAAAGGGCGACACCTTTGTTTTTATTGCACCAAACTTTGGGGTTGATTTAATAAATCTGGAGAGTGCAAAATCTGGTACAGCTCTGCATAGAAACCAATCAGCTTCCATTTTTTTTTTTTGTCAAAGCTTAATTTTACAAGTAAAAATTAGAAGCTCATTGGCTACTATGCACAGCCTCACCAGATTTTACACTCTCCCAGGTTTAGTAAATCAACTTATACAAATTAAAAATGCAGCGCTGGACTGAGTGATGTAAGCGGGTAATGATAAACTCTATATGTCAATATAGCAAAATCACAGTGAAAAAATAAATAACAGTCATTAATAACAAAACAACCATTAATAACAAAACAACGGTGCATTGAGTGCTCATAAATCGTGAATTATATATTAAAAACAAATAAACCAAAATTTGTGTCATAAAAGTCCAAAAATTTTGATAGGTAGATGTTTTTGCTAGCAAAGAGAGACACACACACTGAATCATTTCAGAAGACAGTCAATCTTAGCTGGTCCGTTTGTCAGAGAACCTGAATTATTTAGCAATTAAGCATAAGCACAGCAGCAGAACAATAGTGAAGCAAGCTACAGTTCAACTTAACTTTTTCATAATAATCTGCTGCTATTGTGTTAGTGTTGTGAACTTGATAGTGATACTAGTGTTGCTAGTGTTGTGATAGCCTCACAGGCTGCCCGTGTTGTGGGGGGGATTTATTATTATAGATTCTATATTATAATGCCATATCAATATCTGACACAACTTCGTATGCCGCGCCCGCCATTGCACTTGGAGATTGAGAAACGAATGTGAAAGTTGGCTGACTGTTGGGGTAGAGTAGACTATTTAACATGAACGACGAAGATTCGACAAAGCAACTAAAAACATACAAACGTCAAATCTTTGGCTTATGGTGTCTGTCGAAAGTTCTAAGAAGATTCGATGGAGCAGCTAAACTGTACGACGCTGCAATCATACATTTCCGGTCAAATGCATCCACCCATAGGCTATAGAAAAATTCTAATGTTGGTTGACTAGTAAAATAATAAATATAATTATTACTAGTCATACAACATTAGAATTCTACTACAGCTAGCTTGTAGACAGAAAATTCGACCAGAAATGTACGATTACGGCGTCGTACGGTTTAGCTGCTCTGTCGAATCTTCTTTGAACATTCAACAGACACCATAAGCCTTCAATGACAGATTCGACCTTAATTAATTTGGATTTTTGGATGCATGCAATTTTTAACGAAAAACAAAATAAATAAAAACGAATTTCGGAAATAATTAAATACATTTATTTTTCGGATGAAAACGAAATTCCGAAACGAAATATTTTAGTGTGCACATGTCTAATAAATAGTAAGGAGCACAGATTGTGGTATTGAAAATATCAGGTCAGCATATTCAAACACACTACCAGAGTTTGAGTGTTAACGATATAGGTCAGGTGCAAAATGAGAAAGCACTCTGGCCTCCTGCATCACCTTTGCCACCACTTTATTTAAAAAATCCAATAAAATACTCACAAGAGTGTTAAAATGACAGATGTAATCATCCATCACATTCCATAGTCAAGACATCCTCACATCACTATCTTTATAATTATCAATGGAAGTACTCCTTCACCATATTGCTTTGGACCCATGTTATCTGATGTGTTTTGAGAGACAAGCCCGCTGTCTCAGAGCTTTAAAGGACTTGATTCTCAAAACACGTAACATGAGTTAGTCCTGTCAATGGGATGTAATGGAGGAATACATGTCTGTCATTTTAACACTCTTGTGAGTATTTTATTGGATTTTTTAATAAAGTGGTGACAAAGGTGATGCACAAAGCCAGTGCACTTTCTGTTTTTGTGATTTTGGACCAAATTACACTGAATAAATTGATTCTTGCTGATGGGATGGTCTAGAACACTGTAGATAGTAGCTAATGAAAAAAAACCTTTGTACTTTGTAAACTTGTCAATGCTAAATTTTGCATTTTAACTGGAGTATACCTTTACATTTGGCTGCTGCTCAGTTATCATTGGATTACAGTATTGTTCTTCGTGTGCTAGGTCTTTAGACTTTTTTTCTTGCATGCTTTGAACAAAATGTAACATCATACCTGTAATTTTAGTAGATTTACATCCATCTTTGAGCTGTTTAAACTTCTAAATAATCTGTAAGGCCTCATGTACGCTGCTGGTAAACGGATGTTTAGGAGCAGTTGGGTGTTTTTTTCAGCTGCCCCTGAACTCTCCTCTGTTATTTTATAGGTACATGTACACAGGGTCCTTTATAGTTGTTTCTAGGCAGTTGAGTTTAGAAACATTTTTTGGAAAGCAAAAAAATGCGTTCAGGACAGATGTTCAGAGGCATTTGAAACGCCAAATGCCTGTAACAGCTTGTAAACGAGGTAACTCACATTTAGCCACGTTTCGTTTACAGGCTTTTTTCATTTTTGGCTATATGGAAGAAAAAAAAAACGCTTCTAAACGCAAACACGGCTAAACGCGGCATGTAAACATGGCAAAACTGAAGTTTTAAACATCGGTTACTATCTGTCAAGTTAAATCATTCAGGAAAGGTTGTAAAAATGTCCCGTCTACATGAAGCCTAACTCTGCAGTCTGTTTGGGAACCCTGCATGAGGTTCCTTTTCTGTAGGTCCAGTTAGTTTTATTATGGGTCAGACATTTGGGTACCAACAAGCAGTGGCATTAGTTATTGATTCCTTATGGGATATATTGTATATCTGTGGTCAGATTTTAGTCTTTCAGGCATCTCAACAATTGAGGTTTGGAGCACTGGGAGGTTCTATTTCCTTTACCTTCATTACTGCTACTATATCCCCCCCCACCCCTATAATACTTGGTGCCAACAATGTTTACCACCACTGCCCCCACCTCTCCATTTAAATAGTGAGGAACCATTAACCAAGCTGACAGCATCACCTGCTTCCTGCTGCTTGTGTAGGTAAGGATCATAAATGCATATCTTGGCAACTATTGAGGACTATGGAATGGGTGTAGAGAAAGCTCAAGGATCCCACTCTACTTTCCAGCAAGCCACCTTCAGCTCAGGGCATACTGAGTGTGGTACATAGTAGTACACCCCTTCAAACATCCAACACAACGTATGAGGAGACAGCCAGCCATTCCCCAGTGCTCCAGAAAATCTGTATAATGTATAATCAACTTCACAGTCAACAATCCTGTCTGATGTATTTGGACCTAGAACTGGTCCTCAGTCATAGCTGATCATTGATCCATTTTGTTCCCTTAAAAACAGTAAATTTATATCAATTTAGCATTTAGTGGTGTTTAATACAGAAATGTTTGCATTTTTTTTTAGGTACCTATCAATCGAGAGCTGCTAGCTAACTGCATGCCAGTGGAAACCCACCGTTTCAAGTGTATCCTTAACCACTTCAATACAGGGCACTTTAACCCCCTTCCTGCCCAGGCCAGTTTTCAGCTTTCAGCGCTGTCGCACCTTAAATAACAATTGTGCGGACATGCAACACTGTGCCCATATTAAATTTTTATCGTTTTTTTTTTAGACAAATAGAGCTTTCTTTTGGTTGCATTTAATCACTACTGGGTTTTTTATTTTTTGCTAAACAAACAAAAACAATCAAAAATATTGAAAAAAAAACACCTTTTCTTTGTTTCTGTTATACAATTTTGCAAATGAGTAACTTTTCTTCTTCACTGATGAGGCTGCACTAATGGGCACTGATGAGACAGCACTGGTAGGCGGCACTGATATATTGCACTGATGGGCAATGATAAGCTGAAATAATGGGCTGCACTGTTTAGCAGTGTAATTTTCCCTGTAACTGTAAAGCCGGTTATCGGCTTTCCTTTCCTCAGACACTGACAGCACTGAGGAAAGAAAATGCCAATACCTTGATTTCTTTTTGTGAGGAGGTACTGTAAGTAAAACCTTGTACAAAGGGTGGCGGTGGACGTGGTATATTTGGATTTTGAAAAAGCGTTTGAGACCGTTCCCTACACACGGCTAATGTGTAAGGTAAATTCTACAGGCTTAGAAAGATCAATTTGTAATTGGATAGAAAACTGGCTAAAAGACCGAATTCTGAGAGTAGTGGTTAATGATTTGTACTCTGAATGGTCTAAGGTTATCAGTGGTGTAGCCCAAGGTTCAGTGTTGGGACCCCTACCTTTTAATATATTTATAAATGATATAGGGTCTGGGATTAAAAGTACAATTTCAGTGTTTGTTGGGGACACCAAGCTTTGCAGTGAAATAACGTCCTTACAGGATGTCTCCAACTTATAAGCCGAACTCAATGCACTGTCTAATTGGGCAGCTGTGTGGCAAATTAGGTTTAATGTTGATAAATGTAAAGTTATGCACTTGGGAGCTAAGAATATGCATGCATTATACATACTAGGGGGAGTACAACTGGGGGAATCCATAGTGGAGAAGGATCTGGGGGTTTTGGTAGATCATAAGCTTAATAATAGCATGCAATGCCAAGCTGCGGTTTCCAAAGCGAGCAAAGTCCTTTCTTGTATTAGGAGAGGTATGAACTCCAGAGAGAGAGATATCATTTTGCCCCTGTACAAATCATCAGTAAGACCTCATCTGGAATATACAGTTCAGTTTTGAGCTCCAGTTCTCAAAAAGGATATCAGGGAGCTGAAGAAAGTGCAGAGAAGGGAGACTTAATGCAGTTTCTGTCTCATCCCCAATAACACTATGGGAGGCTTATAAAGCTGTCCTCCGGGGTCGCGTTATTCGAATAGCGTCTCAACGCAAAAGAGAAAGGATTCAGGCCCGATGCAAGTTAGAGCAGAGCTTGGAGGACCGCTCGGCAGCCTTTAAATTAACCCCCACCCCTGCTAACTGCAGATCTTTAGACAAGGCCCGTACAGACTTGGATCTATGTCTGACAGACGAAGCGGACCGTACCTTACGTTGGGCCCGCCAGAAATGGTATGCTAAGGCAAACAAACCCAATGCGCAGTTGGCTAATAGACTGCGTACCTTTACCCCGAAATTTACTCCCATATCCTTGCGCACCCGCCATAACATCCTCACGGGAAACCCCCAGCGGGTCTTGGAAGAATTCTGCCATCCACTTACCAAGCTCTACTCCCCCCCAGATCACTCTTCAACACAGGGCCTGAATGCTTTTTTAAAAGAGTTATCTTCACCTTCCCTATCCGAATCCGAATGGACCGAGATATACAGGTCTCTGAATATCTCCCTAATGGACCGAGATATACAGGTCTCTGAGGTTCTCCAGTGCATTAAGGAACTGAAAGTGGGCAAAAGACCAGGCCCGGATGGTTTCACTGCTTTGTATTATCGAAAGTTTGCAGAGGTTCTGGCCCCACACCTAGCGGCTATGTATAACTCGGTCAAAGGAGGTCACCCATTTACATCAGACTTACTGACTGCCAACATAGTGATGATTCCTAAGCCAGATAAGGACCATTCTTCCTGGGCAAATTTTTGGCCAATCTCTTTAATTAATATTGACATGAAGATATTGACGAAAATTCTGGCCAATCGCCTGAATTCCTTTCTACCGCGCCTGATAAAAAAGGATCAGGTGGGATTTGTCCCCCGTAGACAGGCAGGATATGCCATTAGACGACTCCTCCAAATCCAACATATAGCACATGAAAGGTCCCTGGTGACAATGTTTCTTTAGATGTTAATAAGGCTTTCGATACCTTATCCTGGCCCTATTTGACACAGGTCCTCACTCACTACGGTTTCGGCACCTCCTTTTTGAGTTGGGTCTCAGCCATATGTCACTCCCTCCAGGCTAAAGTCCGTTATTATGGATATGAATTGCCTACTTTCCCTATTAAGAGGGGAACCCGTCAGGGATGCCTGCTCTCCCCACTCCTATTTATACCAGCACTTGAACCCCTGGCAGAGGCCATACGCTCTCACCCAGATATATCAGGAGTAGAAGTAACAGGCACCGCGCACAAACTGTCACTGTTTGCGGATGACATTTTATTAGCCATTACTAAACCCAGAATCTCCCTCCCCAATTTATTCTCTCTTAGACTCCTTCGCCTCGTTCTGAGGCCTCTCAGTTAACCCGGCAAAATCTAAAGCGATGTCTATCAACCTTCGGGCCCCGGAATTAGAATTCTTACAATCGGCATTCTCATTTCAGTGGTTAACCTCACTACCCTGTTTGGGTATTAAACTTACTCCGAGGTACTCGGGATTATACCAAGCCAATTTTCCTCCGCTTTTCCGAAAGCTGGAGGCTGTGCTTGCCTCTTGGTCCACACTTCCGATTTCTTGGTTCGGCAGAATAGCGACGGTACGCATGATGTACCTCCCTAAATTGCTCTATTATTTTAGAGTTTTGCCAGTCCATGTGCCCCCCCATATCATTCGAATACATCAACGTAAAATCATGCAGTTTATATGGGGCCCCAAGAGACCCAGGATCAAGAGGCAAGTGCTTTACGCGTGCAAAATCAATGGTGGCCTTTCAGTCCCTAAGCTGCAAGCATATTATACAGCTGCGGGTATCGCCCCTTATCTCACCTCCATGAGAAACAACAAATGCCACTATGGGCCACCATGGATTTAGTCGACGCACACCCAACGCCTCTAGCTTCTCTTCCTTGGCTTCCTAAAGCACATCGCTTCTCTACCATAGGTCCCTGTCTGGCTCACTCCCTTAACCTCCCTGGCGGTATGATTCTTTCGGATTTTAGGTGCTGAAAGCGGTACAATTATTTTGCATGGAAATTTGGCGTTTTATATTGTAGGTCTGTAAATCTTAACAATAACACACTTAAATCTGTCCAAACCAGAGTCTAGTAGATATCCCGGGTATGATAAAGTTTGAAACACAAAAACATAAATTATAATATAATAAATAAAAATAATTAATTTAAAAAAATTAAAAAAAATAGTAATAAAATAAATTTCCCCACAATTCACTATCGCTCAATTCTGCAAGTGTTCTAATTTACTATCGCTGTTTTCTAGCTGGTCTAAAGCCACTTTTGACGTAAAGGGACACTTTTTGGTTGCTATGGACAATCTCCAGTTTCCAGGCAGAAAGAACAGTGTATATCATGTAAAACTGCATGCAGGGCATGGGCCAGAGCACTGGGGACAAAAGGGATGTGAAATAATTTCATACAGTACTGTAATCTGTAAGATTACAGTACTGTATGTGTTATGATTTTTTACTTTTTTTGAATTTGCCGCCAGGCTCCGCCCCCGTGCGTTGCGCCGCTCGCAGGGAACGGAGCCTGGCACGGAGAGGCTTCGGAGGAGGACGGAGCCCTCGGACAGTGCGGGGGACATCGCAGGATCCTGTGGACAAGGTAAGTAACGCCGCCCCAGGATCCTGCAATGCGATCCCGAGTGTGGCTCGGGGTTACCGCTAATGGTACTGAATTTTAACCCCGAGCCACACTCGGGAATACCGCCAGGGAGGCTACACTGTGGGATGCGGTTAAGTACTCAGCAGGCCTAATTTTGCCTCATCTCCCACTACTTCGTCTCCTCCACTGCCCTTTATTTCAACCAGGTTGTGATAATCCACTGCAGTTTAAATGGTGGTCTGATAATGGCTTTACAGATATCCATTTGTTATTCACCCCAACCAAGATCATCCCTTTCGCTGCTTTAAGTTCCTCACACGATATCCCCCTTAAGGAGCATTACAGTTACCTTCAAATTAGACATTTTCTCCAACAGCTTACAAAATCCCATTCTTCCCCATTTACCATGACCCCATTTGAAAGCCTTTGTAGATCGCGCCCCCAATCCTCGGGTCTGATTTCCCTCATATATATCGCTATAATTAATTCCAAGACACCACCATTGAGACCCTACCATCTCCAATGGGAGGCCGAGTTCGGGAAACAATTAGACCCGGAGGACTGGCAAAGTATGACTGTTATGCTATCCAAATGCTCTAAGAATGCTCTCTTTTTGGAGAACGCTTACAAAGTCTTCTATGGATGGTACTATACCCCAGCTAGATTAGCAAGCTTCATCCCATCTTATTCCCCCCTCTGTTTTCGTGGGTGCTCACAGGAGGGCACGATGACGCATATCTGGTGGACCTACCCCAGGGTTTGCAGATTATGGGTCAGAGTATACGCACTACTACGCAATCTTTTTAATACCACTATAAAGTGGGACCCTTTTGAGGCCCTTTTATGGAAACCGATTACAGAACTTCTTCGTCCTGAACGCCAATTAGCAGCACATATTTTTACTGCAACTAAATTGACCATAGCAAGGGCCTGGAAAACTCCGAACCTTAGCTTTGAAGCAGTTAAAAATAGTGTGAATGATATCATGGTACATGAGAAACTTACGGCCATATTGTTGGACACACATGATAAGTTCCTCAGGATATGGCAACCCTGGGTGACTCATAACCGTCCATCAAGATTTGACCTAACTCTTCTTTCCCTATAACGAGCCTCCGTTCCCCCCACCCCAGGGTCCTCCCCTCCTTTCCCACCCCCCTCTTCTCCCACTTTCAATTTCTCTTTCCTTCTTCTCATTCAGGCCCTTGGGCTTAATTCTACAGAGATTGGATATTTAATGTAACAAAAAAGTTATTACATACAAAGGGATGTTATCTTCTTTGAAGTTATTCAATTTAATCTGATTTTATTTCTGGTTCTTTTTTTTTTTTTTTTTTTATGCAATGTTACGTATCACAACAACATCTCGCTATGCACCCTTTAGTTATTTATGAGTATTTGCAAACATAATATTCTGTGCTTACAGTTTACCGCTATGTCAGTAAATGCGAGATGAAGACACTGCTTAGTATGTCGCCTGGCCTCGGCTTTGAACCGCCTGAGACCAGGCTTAAATCCTTGAACATCAGTTCTACCTGCCGGATATGGGCAGTCTTATACCTGTTAATTCTTGATGTATCCATCACTGTTTTGTACTATTCTGTTGATATATATTTTCAATAAAACTCTTTGTACAAGAAAGTGCAGAGAAGGGTAACCAAACTGATAAGAGGCATGGAGGAACTCGCCTATGAGGAAAGATTAGAGCAGGGGTCTCAAACTGGTGGCCCTCCAGCTGTTGTGAAACTACAAGTCCCATGAGGCATTGCAAGGCTGACAGTTACAAGCATGACTCCCACAGGCAGAGGCATGATGGGGACTTGTAGTTTTGCAACAGCTGGAGGGCCGCCAGTTTGAGATCCCTGGATTAGAGGAACTGAATTTATTCTCTCTTGAGAAGAGGAGATTAAGGGGGGATATGATCAACATGTACAAATACATAAGTGATCCATATAGTGAACTTGGTGTGGAGTTATTCACTTTAAGGTCATCACATAGGACAAGGGGGGTACTCTTTACGTCTAGAGGAAAAAAGATTTAATCTCCAAATACTAGCTGTACAAATGTGGAATAGACTTCCTCTGGAGGTGATATAGCAGATATCGGGGTTGATTTACTAAAAGTGAAGAGTGCAAAATCTGGTGCAGCTGTGCATTGTAGCTAATCAGCTTCTAACTTCAGCTTGTTCAATTAAGCTTTCACGAAAAAACCCTGGAAGTTGATTGGTTACTATGCACAGCTGCACCAGATTTTGCTCTTTCCAATTTTAGTAAATCAACCCCATTGTCTTTTGGAGCAACTGCCATGCTAATCATATCTTATTATTGTGTTTTTTTTTTCTTTAACAACATGTAACAGATATTGTGGATCCTTACAATGAAATACTAGAACCAGGTAAGGATGTACACTGTTAGAACACTAGAGTAATAAAGGCGTTCTTTCTATTGCTCTGCACATTATTCACAAATAGCGTTTGTGCAAAGTAACAACTTCATTAAGTGCCTGCTCTCCTGCTGACTAAGCTCCAAGTCAATCTGGTTGGAGGTTACACAAAGTTAAGGACTCTACCTCTGCCTCCCAGCAGCGGTCAGGCCTGGCAATAGGCTGTTTAGGCACTGCTGCATCGTGAGAAATAGGGGAGAGAATCACGTGCCCCTCCCATTCCCTGAAGGTACCAGGGGTGTCAGGTATTGAGCAACAGGTTGCCCCAACAGGTGGTCAGAGCAGCAGTAAAGGGAAGTATAAGCAACAAAAAGCAATCTTTTGAGTTGTCTACCTAGCACTGCATGGGCAAAGCACAGGTTTACTTTAAAGTTATTACCCTAAGTTGTGTTTTTATGCCAAAATGTTTATGTAGATCTATTCCACAGCTAACACAGGAACAGTTTATTTGTTCCATAAAGATAACTTAATCATGTCCTTCTGCAACCTTTCTATCTTCTATCTTGTCATTCCACACAGTACAGATGATGCTGCAGTTATTTCATATCAATTTGTTAGGGTCTAATGTTGGTAAATACAAGGAGACCTTATTTGTCTTCGTATTATTCATTGTTTCACACATGCCAGAAAAACAAAACAAAGTAAATGCTCTGTATTAGAGCTGAAACGCTCAATTTTCTGTTTATTGTGTCTCATTTTCAGAAACATTCAGCCCGGCCTACAGAATGAATGAGGTGCTTGTAAAATACGGACAGCAATTTACAGCTCATTGGGAAGGAATTATAGGCAGCACACGTGTGCCCAGGTTTGTTCTCTATGCAAGATACAGCAATTGTTTTTTTAGCGTCGATAAAAGCTAGTCAATGTACTTCATTGTTATCTTTTAATTGTTTTGAGTTGACTGTTGTATTGATGTTTTTACAGTCAATATTGTATAGTCCTCACTGAAATGAAAGGTGACACTAAGACAAGCCAGACATGTTCATTTCAATTTTGAAAGCCACAGTAGAGATTAACAAATGTAAAGTGCTTGTCCAGACAGTTTTGTTTTCTTTCTAGTTTTGATTAGTGTAGAGAAGTGGTAGAACCTCTTTCAGACATTTGCTTTTGTCATTGTTGCTACAGGGTACCAATAGGTCTCAAAAACAAAACACCTAGGAATTAAATGATTTCAGAGCATCTACAGTGCCTTGAAAAAGTAATCATAGCCCTTGACATTGTCCACATTTTGTCATGTTACAACCAAAAACATAAATTCGTTTAATTGGGATTTTATGTGATAGACCAGAACAAAGTGGCACATAATTGTGAAGTGGAAGGAAAATTATAAATGGTTTTCCAAATTTTTTTCCCAAATAAATATGTGAAAAGTGTGGCGTGCATTTGTATTCAGCCCCCCTGAGTCAATACTTTGTGGAACCACTTTCACTTCAATTACAGCTACAAGTCTTTTTGGATATGTCTCTACCAGTTTGCACATCTAGAGAGTGAAATTGTTGCCCATTCTTTGCAAAATAGCTCAAGATCTGTCACGTAGCACTGTTTAATCATCAAAAGAAAGGGTATGGCACAACTGCAATTCTACTAAGACATGGCCATCCACCTAAACTGACAGGCCGGGCAAAGAGAGCATTAATCAGAGAAGCAGCTAAGAGGCTCATGGTAACTCTGGAGGAGCTGCAGAGATCCAAAGCCCAGGTGGGAGAATCTGTCCACAGGACAACTATTAGTCGTGCACGCCACAAATCTGGCCTTTATGGAAGAGTGGCAAGAAGAAAGCCATTCTTAAAAGCATAAGAAAGTCCATAAGAAAGTCCCGTTTGCAGTTTGCAAGAAGCCATGAGGGGGACCCAGCAAACATGTGGAAGAAGGTGCTCTGGTCAGATGAGACCAAAATTTAACCATTTGCCTAAAAGCAAAATGCTATGTGTGGTGGAAAACTAACACTGCACATCACCCTGAATACACCATATCCACCATGGTAGTAGCAGCACCATTTTGTGGGGATTGTTTTTCTTCAGCAGGGACAGGGAAGCTGGCCAGAGTTGATGAGAAGATAGATGGAGCCAAATACAGTGAAATCTTAGAAGAAAACCTATTAGAGTCTGAAAAAGACTTGAGACTGGGGCGGAGGTTCACCTTCTAGCAGGACAACAACCCTAAACATACAGCCAGAGCTACAATGGAATGGTTTAGATCAAAGCATATTTATGTGTTGGAATGGCCCAGTCAAAGTCCAGACCTAAATCCAATTGAGAATCTGTGGCAAGACTTGAAAATTGCTGTTCACAGACGCTCTCCATCCAATCTGACAGAGCTTGAGCTATTTTGCAAAAAAGAATGGGCAAACATTTCACTCTCTAGTGATGCAAAGCTGGTAGAGACATCCTCAAAAAAACTTGCAGCTGTAATTGCAGTGAAAGGTGGTTCTACAAAGTATTGACTAAGGGGGGCTGAATACAAATGCACGCCACACTTTTTACATATTTATTTGTAAAAAATGTTGAAAAACTGTTATCATCCTCCTCCCACTTCACAATTATGTAGCGCTTTGTGTTGGTCTATCACATAAAATCCCAATAAAATACATTTACGTTTTTGGTCGTAACATGACAAAATGTGGGAAATTTCAAGGGGTATGGATACTTTTTCAATGCACTGTATGCATTCTCTACACATTTAAAAATATGTTTATGTTGCCTTCTATGTCCCTATTAGAAGCATTTCCCTTCACTTCCTGACCTGATGAATAGTAACGCTAAGTCTCCCCAATGGGCAAACAACACTAGAATAACAATGTTTTGGTTGGAGTTCCATTGTAATAGTTGCAATTAATAAAAATCGGAGCATGTCTAGGGAAAGATTAATACTAACTTCACTTAGCAATTAAGGTTCACTGTTAACAATGTGTCCACTATTGGATCACATTGCATTTTCCACAATAGGATTTTGGAATGGTACAAGTCAAAACTTAACAAAAAGGAGGTTTGGGACTTTAAATGAGGCTATTGACTTGTTGAGGTTTGATTGTTGATATCTTTTATTGGCATGGATGAATATATAACAATGGTACAAAACATGTTTAAAAGTAATTTCATATATATACACATGCACACATGGCATTGACATTGTAAATTCATAGATATACACATGTCAGCTTGGCAGCACCTGACAATATTGAATAAAAAAAGTTGGTAAAATTGTATAAATTCATATATATATATATATATATATATATACACATGTCATCTTGACAGCACATCACAAAATTGAATAATTATTGTATAAAATGATATAGACATAATTGGAGATAGTAAATCTGAATTGAATCCTATTAAAGGCATTAGACAACCTTTCTGGCCCTTGCCCCACTATATACCATCGTAATCTATTTTATGTAAGTACCCAGGACTGGCAATCCTGTCCATTCCTGCTATGTTTAGTGTAACATTAGATTATGCTATGTGCCTCATATAAAGTCCCAAATACCCCGCTTATTCTACAAGTCAAAGGTTGTTGGGAGTTTTATCAATAACGCCATAAATAACCAAATATGTACCTCTGTATTAGAAATGTTTTAGTTTGTGGTTTGCATTATTCTTTTTGAGATATATATTTTTTAATAGTAAATAAAGAAGGCACTACATTTTAGGGTGTAAACTTCTCTAATAATGTGCTATAACTTTTTTTTAGTGCTATAGAATTTAGTAAAACAAATAGATATTTATGATCAAATTGCAGCCCAAACTCACAAATCCAATATACCGCCCACAGATCCTGGGCCGTATTCACTTCAGTAATGGGTGCTAGTTACCCCTGCAATCTATCACTTATGCACTTGCAAGCACTTGAGAGAAACGTGAAGCCACACAAAATTGATTTGTCCAGACGCAACTGTGACATTCCACCCATGACCTCTTCTCTGACAGGTTCTGCCCCCTACTTGGGCTTAATTGTAGAGCTTTGGTGTGTAACTTCACATTTTTCCTTTTGAAATATTAGTTATTGGGCAAAATGGGAAACCATTGGGCAGTATGGGGGCAGGTTCTAGTATATTCAGCTACCTTCTTGTCCATTAACAAATTCAAGTACCAGTTACAATGTTAATCAATGTGGAATATAAGTAATGAACAACTAGAACACATAGACAGTAACTCATATTAACAACTGCTCAAATGCTGTGTTGCATTGTTAAAGGTGTGCACAGGAAATATCTTACATTTTGTTTCCTTCTACTAAACCTTATCAACATTGTAGGCAAATTTAGGAAAACCTCTCTTAGCCCAAAATGGCTGTTTACATTCACTATATAGCCAAAAGCTTGTGGACACCTGACTATCACACCTATATCAGCTTGTTGGATATCCCATGCTAAAACCATGGGCATTATTATGGACTAATTCCCTCTCCCCTTTGCAGCCATAACAGCCTCCACCCATTTGAGAAGGCTTTCCAGAAGATTTTGGAGTGTGAGTCTGTGCAAAATTTTGCCCAGTTAGCCAAAAGAGCATTTATGGGGTCAGGTGCTGGTGTTGGGGTAAGAATACCTGGTTTGCAAACAGTGTTCCTATTAAAGTATTACTAAAGGCAAAACTTTTTTTTTCAGTTTTTGGGTGGAATGGAGATGGATTAGAACACCTATTAAAAAATTTAAAAAAATTAAAAATGTTGGGTTGTCCCCAAAAAAGTAATAGAGGGGAAATCTTCCAATGGGGTGACTAATCCTGGTGACCTGGGGGCCCCAAAGGATTCCCTTAAAGCGGAGGTTCACCCTAAAATAAAAAATGACATTAACATTCTAAAAAAAATATAAAAAAAATTTGAAAAAAAAAATGTTTACTTACCAGAAACCCCTGTTGCTAGGCAGTCTTCCTAATCTGCCTCTTCCTATTCAGCAGCGCTGTTCTGTTACTTCCTCCTCTTCTGTGAGCTGGCCCGTTGTATTCTGGATTATGTGTGTGTCCCAGAAAACAACAGGGCCATTCACAAAGCGCCGCGCAGTAGGAAACAGGCAGTGAAGCCGCAAGGCTCCACTGCCTGTTTCCCTTAGTTAGGATGGAGGTGCCGGGCACCCGATCCAATGGACGGATCGGCCTCTGGGGGCCAAAATCGCAGGCTCGCTGGACAGGTAAGTGCCCTTATTAAAAGTCAGCCGTTACAGTGTTTTTTTTTTTAAATGGCCAGACCTGCGCTTTAATTTGCAGGAATTTCCTCTCACTACCTGTTTTGGCTCTGAGATGGGACACAGATGACAAAAAAAAAAAAATCTAATGGGTCTAAAAAAAAATCTAACTCTCCCTTACTCTATCCAAAATGATAAAAAAAAATGTTTGCCTATAGTTCTACTTTAATCCCAGAGTGTTTGAATGGGTTGAGGTCAGGGCTCTATGCACACCACTCAAGTGCCTCACACTAAACTTGTCAATCTATGTCATCTATGGAGCTGGCTTTATGCACAGGGACACAGTCATGCTAGAAAAAAGGCCTTGCCCAAACTGGTGCCACAAGCACACAATTCTAAAAATTAATATGTATGATGTAACATTAAATAGAAACAACTTAACTTAATAAATTGCAAGGGTTTGAACAAACGTTTATCTATTTTGGTCAGGTTGCTCTTATCTTTACTGCAAATGTGAACACTATGGGGGAAATTCATAAAGGGTGCCCCAGACAACCTTTAGATATCTGTAAAGCTGCTGCAATTAAACCGTCGGTGCTTGTGCCCAATTCATGAACCTGTTGGAGCCCAGCACTGAAGTCTAAGAATCCTTATTGGACCTCTGTACACCGGCTGCTCAAGGCTGGTCTTAATTATCGCCAATTTCCTAATCTGTGAACTGGCAATAATTCTTTAAAAATCTTGCACTGCCATAGTGGCAGGTTCTCAAAGTGGCAGTAGTTAGAATTATCTGAATTTGGCACACATGTCAGCAATGATACTAATGCCCCGTACACACGAGCGGAATTTCCGTTGGTAAAAACTTGGATGGTTTTTCTGACGGAATTCTGCTCAAGCTTGGCTTGCATATACATGGTCACACAAAAGTTTGCTGAACTTTCGACCGTCGAGAACACGGTGACGTAACAACACTTGGTCGAGCCGAGAATATGAAGTTCAATGCTTCCGAGCATGTGTCGAATTGTTTCCGAGCATGCGTAGGAATTTTGCGCGTCGGAATTTGGTACAGATGATTGGAATTTCCTATCGGAACTTTTTCCGACCGAAAAATTGAGAACACGCTCTCAATCTTTTGCTGGTGGAAATTCCGCCAGCAAAAGTCCGATGGAGCATACACACGGTCGCATTTTCCGACCAAAAGCTCTCATCGGTCTTTTGCTGGCCGAATTTCCGATTGTGTGTACGTGGCATAAAGCCGCGTACACACAAGCGGAATGTCCGACAGAAAAAGTCAGACGGAAGCTTTTCATCGTCTATTCCGATCGTGTGTATACTTCATCTGACTTTTTTTTTTAGAAAATTCTGACGGACCTAGAAATGGAGCATGCTCTAAATATCTCGGAACCAATTCCTATCGGGAAAAACGCTCGTCTGTATGCTGTTCCGACAGACCAAAAACAACGCATGCTCTGAAGCAAGTACGAGACGGAAGCTATTGGCTACTGGCTATTGAACTTCCTTTTTCTATTCCCGTCATACATGTTGTACGTCATCTCGTTCTGGACGGTTGGACTTTGGTGTGACCGTGTGTATGCAAGGCCGCTTGAGCGGAATTCCGTCGGAGTTACCTTGGAGTTTATTCCGATGGCAAAACCGGTTGTGTGTACGTGGCATAAGACTGTGCTTTCCCGAAATAGGTGCAGGTAGTTCTAATAGAAACTACTGCCACAAAAGTGTTGTTAATGCTTTATTGAATTCCCCAAATTGTCTTAAATTGTGGACTGTTGTGGAAATTTTTATATACATATTGTGGGTGTTAATAATGCAACATTTTATGTAAAGTAAAAATATTCATGCTTCTGAAATAAAACAACTAAAAAGATGACTCTTTTTTTCAGCCATGCAGAGTGGGAAAATCTCATGACCAGTTGCAGTGCATTCATTTTCTATGGCGCAGAGAAATTTCTGGCTCATGTAATGCTGGATAAAATTCTTGTCATGGATTTTAAAGGTGAGCATAAAATACAAAAGTAACTTCTGAAACTCTGAACGGAATTGATAATTATATGGCAAATAACTGCTTCTTTAAAATTTAATAAAATGATAATAGTAAACAGGACAAATAGAGAGGGTGAATCTCTGTAATGGGGACAGAGACAGTAATACAAATCTTCTAATCCGTCTCCACTCTATTCAGAAATAAAAAAAAAAAAAAAAAAGGTTTAGCCTTTAGTTATACTTTAACCTACTGTAAATGTATTACAATTAATGGAAGATAGCAGGTAAAGGACTTGTAATGCCGCGTACACACGAGCGGACTTTACGGCAGACTTGGTCCGGCGGACCGGGGTCCGGCGGATAATTCAATCGTGTGTGGGTTCCAGCTGACTTTTTTTCCCCAAAAGCTTGACGGACCTAGAAATGAAACATGTCTCAAATCTTTCCGACGGACTCGAGTCCGGTCGAAAAGTCCGCTTGTCTGTATGCTAGTCCTACGGACAAAAACCGACGCTAGGGCAGCTATTAGCTACTGGCTATGAACTTCCTTGTTTTAGTCCAGTCGTACGTCATCATGTACGAATCTGTCGGACTTTGGTTGATCGTGTGTAGGCAAGTCCGTTCATTCGCCTACGCACCGCCGGACCAAGTCTCCCGGAAAGTCCGCTCGTGTGTATGCGGCATTATGGTTACGAAATATATTGTGGGTTTTTTTTCTTGTTTTTTTTTTTAAGATTATCCTAAATTTGACCTGCAAATCATAAATGGGTATAAATATGACAACAGATTTCCAGCAATGATTTATAGCCAAAATTTTAAAATAATTGTAAAAAGAAAGTTTTATGATAGCAAATATAGGTTTCACGTCATCATAGACATTTCACCATAACCTAAAAAACTATTAGAGTAATACATTTACATACATTTTGATTGTTGTTAACAGGTTTAAGAACCCCCCCCCCTTTAAACCTGCAAGAAGTATCCCCCTGGCATACGTGTACCACGTATCTTTTAATAGATTTGATGCTATAAGAGATTAGAGTAGGGGAGGTAGACAATGTACATGAATCTTCCAATTATCATTTCTAGTTTTTCAGACATGTCATATTAAAGGTGTTCTCTATTCCTGGGTATCTCCATGCTGTGTGTAGGTTACCCTAGCAGCTATAGGACATTAGCTTGATAAACATTAGTAAAGTCAGGCACTGTTCTTATATAGACTAATAAGTATAGACCAAACCATGTGTACAATGATTTGACCCCTCATCTGATCAATGCTCAAAAAAACTCAGTACGAATAATATCATGTGACCATTAAAATCATAAAATTAATAAATAACATGGGTGAAGATGCAAATCACATAATACCGCATCCATGAATTCATGTGCCACAACCAATGCTGAAACTTGTGCAAAAAAATAAGACAATAAAGTCCACTATAGTGTTCATTCTTTATAGCCTATCCACCATACTATGTAAAACGGAAATCCTGAGGACCTGAATCGTGCTCTTCTTCCAAAAACAAACAGGTGCTCCACCACATGCGACAATATAACTACACTCACCAGAGCCCCAAGGTCATTAAGACCAATCAAGCATTTTATTAATTAACAGGATTTAATAATCAAAAATTCTTTAAAAGTTCTGACACTTCTTCAGTGGTGGTGTTATCCCATCAGGCAGATGGCCCCAAGTACCAGGAAATGAACAGATAACAATATGATCGTGCAATACGGTTTCATCAAAAAAATATGATCATAAAAACTCTCTACACAAAATTTGCTTACATTAAAATATGCCCCGACCCGCACCAGCTCAATCAGTCTGCACAATGCCACTGGCAATCCAAATACCACTCCAGAGGACCTTCGCCCCGCTGTTGCCTAGTAAGGCCGGCATGCGTTCCACTGAAAACCCGATATAGGGCACTTTCACATTGAGGCACAGGGGCGTTGGTGGCAAAGCACCACTAGTTTTCGTGGTGGTTTTCGGCCGCTAGCGGCACGCTTTTAACCCCCGCTAGCGGCCGAATAAAGGGTTAAAAGCGCCACTGCCGAGGCACTGCCCGTCAGGATTAATTTATGAAATGTGTGCTAACAAGAATATTTCTTGTTTTTCTTCTTTTATTTCCAACATGCCATGACAGTTGAAAGCTGAATAATTGATAGGAAAAAATACCTTTACCTGTTGGCATACTTTTTATACATAAACCACAGAGTGTTGTCCCCGTAATTCCCTGTATTAAGGTTCGGGGTGTGTAATGCGTTGAACCTTGGTTTCTGAGATTTCCTGTTTACCATATTCCAGTACTTAGAGAGGTTTATGTGATAGCATTTGTAATAAATAACAGTACAGTGACCGAAATGATAAATCATCCCAATCTGCACGGAGATGACCTTCTCTTACAGCAAGATAAGATCCATTAACCTTATCTGGACAACCTTCAGCAGTGGTGACACACTTTTGAAATTGATAAATAATAGCAATGTGCAAGCATTTCCTTTACAGGACTGCCATTGGCAACTCTTCCCTTTAATTACTGACATATCATATACTGTAAGTAAATAGGTTTGGTCAGTAAGTTACCTTTATTTAATCAGTTTCAGCACTTCAGTAATCCATGACACTTCAGTGTCAGTAATTAGCTGAACTGGCAACTCTGCTGCTGTGTTAGTTCGTTTTTTCATTTAACATATTACACATATTTTTTGCATGCATTTGCTAAATTTTGCATACATTTCATTTTCTGTACACAGTTCTGAGAAAAGATGTTATGCACGCTTAAAATGTAAATTAGTCTGCATTTTAGGAACCATTTACACAGAAATTCAGGAAATTCATAATGCAGGCAGCTCCCCTATTTGTAGATATGTATTCTCCACGGATTGATCATTATTGATAGAGAAAAAAATAACCTCTCGGTCAGTGGCACAGGCTAATTATAGTCAGGTGTAATATTCAGTTTGGGTATGAGCTTGACTTGCCCTGCTAATAGTAAAAAAAATAATTCAGAGAGTTTTGGTAGCTGCACCTCAGAACAGAATTCCGTTTAATTGCGATTGAACCAATCAAAAGAGATTTTAGTGAACCAAGTGGCAAATAAGGACCTTTGTACTGAGAGAGTATGAAGGTTGCCATTAATAAACTCATCTTCTAAAAATACTAGTCATTTAGCTGTCTTGCCATTCTGAAAATGTTTGTTGCCTGGCAGTCATTCTTTCAGAATCACTTACAGTGCCTTGAAAAAGTATTCATACCCCTTGAAGTTTTCCACATTTTGTCATGTTACAACCAAAAACGTAAATGTATTTTATTGGGATTTTATGTGATAGACTAACACAGAGTGGCACATAATTGTGAAGTGGAAGGAAAATGATAAATGGTTTTCAAAATTTTTTACAAATAAATATCTAAAAGTGTGGCGTGCATTTGTTTTCAGCCCCCTTTACTCTGATACCCCTAACTAAAATCTAGTGGAACCAACTACCTTCAGAGATCACCTACTTAGTAAATAGAGTCCACCTGTGTGTAATTTAATCTCAGTATAAATACAGCTGTTCTGTAGACCCTCAGAAGTTTGTTAGAGAACCTTAGTGAACAAACAGCATCATGAAGGCCAAGGAACACACCAGACAGTCTTAGAAGAAAACCTGTTAGAGTCTGCAAAAGACTTGGGACTGGGGTGGCATTTCACCTTCCAGCAGGACAACAACCCTAAACATACAGCCAGAGCTACAATGGAATGGTTTAGATCAATGCATATTCATGTGTTATGCCGCGTACACACGGTCGGACTTTTGGACCGGACGGGTCCGACAGACTTTCCAGCGTACTTTTGCCGGACTTTCAACGGACTTTATAACGAACGGACTTGCCTACACACGATCACACCAAAGTCTGACGGATTCGTACGTGATGGCGTACACGGGACTAAAATAAGGAGGTTGATAGCCAGTAGCCAATAGCTGCCCTAGCGTCGGTTTTTGTCCATCGGACTAGCATACAGACGAGCGGATTTCTGGGTCCGGCGGAGTTATGACGTAAAGATTTGAAGCATGTTCCAAATCTAAAGTCCGTCAGATTTGCGACGGGAAAAGTCTGCTGAAGGTCCGGTGAAGCCCACACACGATTGGATTATCCGCCAGATTTGGTCTGTCGGCGTCCGTCAGAACCAGTCCGAAAAGTCCGACCGTGTGTACGCGGCATTAGAATTGCCCAGTCAAAGCCCAGACCTAAATCCAATTGAGAATCTGTGAAAAGACTTGAAAATTGCTGTTCACAGACACTCTCCATCTAATCTGACAGAGCTTGAGCTATTTTGCAAAGAAGAATGGGGAAAAATGTCACTCTCTAGATGTGCAAAGCAGGTAGAGACATCCCCAAAAAGACTTGCAGCTGTAATTGAAGTGAAAGGTAGTTCTACAAAGTATTGACTCAGATGGGCTGAATACAAATGCCCCCCACACTTTTCAAATATTTATTTGTAAAACATTTTGAAAACCTTTTCATTTTCCTTCCATTTCACAATTATGTGCCACTTTGTGTTGGTCTATCACATAAAATCCCAATAAAATACATTTACGTTTTTGTTTGCAACATGACAAAATGTGGAAAATTTCAAGGGGTATGAATCCTTTTTTAAGGTACTGTATATGGAACAGACATGCAAGTAAAAGGTGAGAGTGAAGAGAGAACATACAATCTGCAGGTAGCTTTTCTGAAGAAGGTCAGCAATAGTAGCGTCAGCTATACTGTAGTTTTCCCTTAAGATAACAAGACTTGTCATAGATTGCAAAAGGTTACAAAACATTTTCATTATTTAACAGGCAGAAAATTCACAAATGGGAGGAATTCAGCACTATATCTACTCCAGCGTCATAGGCAAAACTTTTTTTTCCATTTTGGATTTAGTAAGAGAGGGTTATAACCCTTGTTGGTTTATTTTTTGCCATCTGTGCCCCATTGGGGGAATTTACCTGCACTTCCTGTCACATAGCCAAAACAGGAAGTGGGAAGAAGTCCCTACAAATTAGGGGAATCCCTTGGGGACCCCCAGGCGACCAGAACCAGTGTTCCCGTTGGAAGATTTTCCTCTATTACTTTTCTGGGGACAACCCAAAATATGTGATTTGCTTTTACTTTCAATGATAACAATAAACAGGACAAATAGGGAGGCTAAGGCCTCGTACCCACGGTACGATTGTTGGCAGGGGATTGTCTGTTGACAGACTGTTGTCCTAAAATCTTACCGTTAGTACGCTCCTTTTGACAATTGTTGTCCAATTTTCCACCAACAAATGTTGGATGACAGGCTAGTAAATAGTAAAAAAAGCTGGCATTTGTTCTAATCCCTCTCCACTTAATCCAAAAATAAAGAAGAAGTGTTGTCTTATACTTTAAACACCAGCTATCGTTCTTTCCTTTGGTTCATTGTCTTAAATAAACCAAAGACAGAAGAATTAACGTAATTTACATTTTGACATTCGTACTGTATATATACTTTTTTTCTATGGAATGTCTTTTTCAGGCTGTCAGTTGATGATTCTGATAGACCAGATGCGGACAAGTCAAAGTTTTTCAAGGCAATCAACAATCGATGCACAAAAGAGGTAAGAATGTTGACTAAACTAGTAAGTAAATAAATTTAGATATTCTGGCTTCTCTCAGGGTTTGTTAGAAGCTGCAGCAAGTCAGATAGAACCCACATCATTTCCTGGCTGGAAGACATCCAAGAAAATGTAGCATTTTCCTCGCCAGCCCTACTGTTTCTAGATTTCAGTTCTTTCAATCATGGGGCTCAGCATCACATGTGGGTGTTACCTAGGGCACTCTGCATGCAAATTCAGCCATATTACCAGGTGAATACAGAGATGAAAAGCTTTAAAAAAGAAAACTGATGTCACATCTAATGATTGGTAAGCTGCAATATATTACATTTTGCATTTTTTAACCGCTTGCTGACCAGCTGCCGTCACTATACTGCGGCAGGTCGGCACGATCCCGCGAGGCGTTGTAGCTATACGTCAGCTCCTTTAAGCGGGATAACAGGCACGCGCACATGCCCGCTGCACTGCGGGGATGCCGATGCTGGTGGCTGATGTTCACGATGACTGCAGGCCACGAGCAATCACGGGCACGAGACGCAGAACAGGGACCTGTGTGTGTAAACACATAAATCCCTGTTCTGTTCTGTGAGGAGAGACGATCTGTCATTTCCTCTAGGTCAGCCCCCCCCCCCTCTACAGTTAGAAACACACACAGGGAATACAGTTAACCCCTTGATCGCCCCCTAGTGTTAACCCCTTCCCTGCCAGTGACATTTTTACAGTAATCAGTGCATTTTTATAGCACTGATCGCTGTATAAATGTCAGTGGTCCCAAAAATGTGTCAAAAGTGTCCGCCATAATGTCGCAGTCCCAATAAAAATCGCAGATCGCCTCCATTACTAGTAAAAAAAAAAATAATAATAATAAAAATGCTATAAATCTATCCCCTATTTTGTAGACGCTATAACTTTTGCGCAAACCAATCAATATACACTTATTGAGATTTTTTTTTTTTTTTTTACCAAAAATATGTAGAAGAATACATATCGGCCTTAACTGAGAAAAAAATTTGCTTTTTTAAAAAAAAATGGGGATATTTATTATAGCAAAAAGTACAAAATACGTATTGTGTTTTTTTTTCAAAATTGGCGCTCTTTTTTTGTGGATAGCGCAAAAAATAAAAAACGCAGAGATGATCAAATACCACCAAAAGAAAGCTCTATTTGTGGGAAAAAAAGGAATGTCAATTTTGTTTGTGTACAGGGTCGCACGACCGCGCAATTGACAGTTAAAGCGACGCAGTGCCGAATCGCAAAAAATGGCCCGGTCATTCAGCAGCCAAATCTTCCAGGGCTGAAGTGGTTAATACCGCTATCAGCTTTTAACACCCCCATGCTTTAGCAAAAACAAACCTCTTTATATGCATTCTGGCTGTGAGAATTGGAGCTGTTGTGTAAAGTAATGACAGGCTGATGATTCATTATTGAAGACTTGTATATTTTTGCCTTAAGCTGGCCATTCATTATTGGAATTTTGTTCAAAATGTTTAATTCTAAGAACATTTGTTCAACTTTCTAATCATTAGTGAAATTGACATTCATTTTAGACCTCATTGATGAGAACATTTTAAGGTTGTATAGAAAATATTTGCAAATGAACTAATTTTGAAAAGCGTATGTGGTTCGGTAAAGTCCATTCCAGTGGCGGCCCATCCATTAGGGGTGCACACAGGCGTCACCCCCCCCTCTCTATCCATGCATCAGGCCCCCTAACCTACATGCAGGGCGCCGGGTGCATGGATTCCAATGAGGTTTTTTTTTTTTTTTTGAAGCACGTGATTAGAGCCAGGGGCTCTAATAGGCTTTAAAAAAGGGTAGGCTCGAGGCTCAGAGCACTGCCCCCTGAGCCCACCCAGTTGTGTGACAATAGTGATTGAATATTCGCTATTGTCACACTGATTCTCCTCCCGGCCAATCAGGAAGCAATTGGCTGAGAGGACAGGCGACCCTATTGGTCACCTAGGAGGAGAAGGGAGGAGACACACAACCGCTATGAGGAGACCCACAAGAAGTCGCCGCTCGTCACCCAGAGGGAAGCGCTGCCAGCTTGATGGGGTGTGTGCAGAGCCAACCAATGGACAGGGGTGGCGGTTGCGATTGGACCGTATATACTGTGTATATATATATATATATATATATATATATATATATATATATATATATTACAGTATCTCACAAAAGTGAGTAGACCCCTCATATTTTTGTAAATATTTTATTATATTTTTTCATGTCACAACACTGAGTAGTGTAGTAGTGTACAGCTTGTATAACAGTGTCAATTTGCTGTTTCCTCGAAATAACTCAACACACAGCCATTAATGTCTAAACCGCTGGCAACAAACGTGAGTACACCTCTAAGTGAAAATGTCCAAATTGGGCCCAAAGTGTCAATATTTTGTGTGGCCACCACTATTTTCCAGCACTGCCTTAACCCTCTTGGGCATGCAGTTCACCAGAGCTTCACAGGTTGCCACTGGAGTCCTCTTCCACTCCTCCATGACAACATCACGGAGCTGGTGAATGTTAGAGACCTTGCGCTCCTCCACCTTCCATTTGAGGTTGCCCCACAGATGCTCAATAGGGTTTAGGTCTGGAGACATTCTTGGCCAGTCCATCACCTTTACCCTCAGCTTCTTTAGCTAGGCAGTGATCGTCTTGGAGGTGTGTTTGGGGTTGTTATCATGTTGGAATACTGCCCTGTGGCACAGCCTCCGAAGGGAGGGGATCATGCTCTGCTTCAGTATTTCACAGTACATGTTGGCATTTATGGTTCCCTCAATGAACTGTAGCTCCCCAGTGCCGACAGCACTCATGCAGCCCCAGACCATAACACTCCCACCACCATGCATGACTGTAGGCAAGACACACTTGTCTTTGTACGCCTCACCTGGTTGCCGCCACACACGCTTGACACCATCTGAACCAAATAAGTTTATCTTGGTCTCATCAGACCACAGGACATGGTTCCAGTAATTCATGTCCTTAGTCTGCTTGTCTTCAGCATCATCTTTAGAAGAGGCTTCCTGCTGGGACGACAGCCATGCAGACCAATTTGATGCAGTGTGTGGCTTATAGTCTGAGCACTGACAGGCTGACCCCCCCACTCCTTCAACCTCTGCAGCAATGCTGGCAGCACACATACGTCTATTTCCCAAAGACAACCTCTGGATATGATGCTGAGCACGTGCACTCAACTTCTTTGGTCGATCATGACAAAGCCTGTTCTGAGTGGAACCTGTCCTGTTAAACCGCTGTATGGTCTTGGCCACTGTGCTGCAGCTCAGTTTTAGGGTCTTTGCAATCTTCTTATAGCCTAGGCCATCTTTATGTAGAGCAACAATTCTTTTTTTCAGACCCTCAGAGAGTTCTTTGCCATGAGGTGCCATGTTGAACTTCCAGTGACCAGTATGAGAGAGTGAGAGCGATAACACCAAATTTAACACACCTGCTCCCCATTCACACCTGAGACCTTGTAACACTAATGAGTCACATGACACCGGGGAGAGAAAATGGCTAATTTGGCCCAATTTGGACATTTTCACTTAGGGGTGTACTCACTTTTGTTGCCAGCGGTTTAGACATTAATGCCTGTGTGTTGAGTTATTTTGAGGGGACAGCAAATTCATAATGTTATACAAGATGTACACTCACTACTTTACATTGTAGCAAAGTGTCATTTCTTCAGTGTTGTCACATGAAAAGATATAATAAAATATTTACAAAAATGTGAGGGGTGTACTCACTTTTGTGAGATAATGTGTATGTGTATGTATGTGTATATATGTATATATTTATAGTATAACATGTATAATGACCATAGTGTCCTCTAAGTAAAGCCATCCATTTAAAATGCATGTTACTTTAGTTGTACCATTCTTGTTGCAGTGAAACTGTAAAAATGTTCAGACCATTCTTCCTATGTGCATTTTCAGCTGTTAAAGTATTGCACATTTTTATTTTCTATTTAAAGCCCTCTGTTTTTATATTATTGCTAGCAGAAATCACTTCCTGCAGCAATTAACTCATGAAATCATTTTTTTCTGCTGTTTGATTAGTAAAAGTCAGTTGATACTGGAAAGGCCAGTGGAGACGGCCCTCCTGCTAAGTGTGGCAGGCGTCCGCTCTATAATGCTCAACCAGTGGAACACAAGTGTGGAGCAGAACGCTAAAAGATTGGACTTCCTCTCCGAGTGTGAGTAGACGTGTTGTATTTTAGTAACCATAGTTGTCTTTCACTAGGCTGATGTAGGTCATCAAACTTCAGGATGTATATATGGTGCTTGACAAATCCAGGTTATAAATGTCAAGCTTTGTATCTATTGAACAAATCTTAAAGCAGATGTCTATGCCAATGGAAAAGACTGTGTAGGTTAAAGTGGAACTTTACCCATAACAGTTTGATTACGATTAATGATTTTTCCTTGTCAAAAGAAGTTTATTGAGTATACAATGTTATAAAGATACATAAAGTAAGTTTACAAGGATCTATAAAGTAAGCTTATTGTTTTACAGTAGGGTTTATATAGGTAAATATCATGAAATTTCAAATATTAAACATTGGGTTTACGTAAACCTAAATTAAAGATATATATCATTTCCTTAGTTACTTTTGTAGGTATTTAAATGATTTATACCTACTATACATATTGTTTACAAGTAGAGTGTATATAGGTCAAATAAATTCTGATAATGAGCTTTAATCGTAAGGTGGAGAAAAGGAAAGAGAAAGAAGAAAAAGGGTTGAAAGGTAGAGGTATGGTCCACAAGGTTGTCCCGCTCGTCAGTTTATTATTCTTTTTAGTTCTCTTTGAAGCCTTAGAATGGGTGTCTCTGTAAGTCATTTAATCTGTTACCATGGCAACAGGACAGAGTCATTGAAGTTTGACAGGAACTGTTGTTTTATCCAAGGATGCCAAAGTTTTTCAAATTTTGGAATTTGATTTTGATCGATGGCTACCATCTTAGCATGGGACATTGTATTATTCATTCTGTGAATTGTTTCTGCTAGTACCAAAGTAGGAGATTTCCATGCCTTGGCCACTGTTTGTGCAGAAGTTATTAGTTGGATCATAAGTTTGAATTGAGAGAGTGTTAACCATTCCGGTTTTAGATTAAGTAAAGTTAAATATGGATCTGGTTGTATTATTTTTTTAAATATTTTAGATGCAATCACGAAGACTTCCTTCCAGAAGGTTTGGATTACTGGGCACGTCCACCATATGTGTAAATATGTGCCTATTTCTGGGCATCCTCGAAAACAAAGAGCTGAGGTATTAGGTGAATATTTTGCCACTCTAGCGGGTACAAGGTACCAGCGAGTTAGGACTTTATAATTTGTCTCCAGTGCTAAGATGTTGGGTGAAGATGACTTAGATGTGAGCCATATGTTAGACCAGTCCGTGTCTTCTAAAGTTCGTCCCAGGTCCTCCTCCCACCTCTGAATGTAAGAGGGTCTATTAAGATTTGCTACTCCATATAATTGATTATAAAGTGATGAAATTGTACCTTTAGCAAATGGATCTTTTGTACAGATTGATTCAAAAATGGATAATTGGGATAATTGTGTATCCCCCTTTAGGAATGGTGTATAGAAATTTTTGATTTGGAGATATCTAAATATCTCAGAGTTTGGTAGATCATATTTTTCTCTAAGCGATGGGAATGAAAGGAATGATTTAGATGCTATGAAGTCATTTAGTGTCTGAATGCCTGATGTTGTCCAAGCTTTAAAAGAATTTGGGTAGATCCATGCCAGATAAAAGGCCGGATTTCTGATAAAAGAAAGGAGAGGATTGTGTGGAGATTGTAACTGATATTTGGTTTTTAGTTTATCCCAGAGAGATAAGAAGTGTTTAGTTATGGGATTATGAATTTTAAAGCGGTCTTTAGGATCAAGCCATAATAAATTTGATATTAATAGAGGGTCATTTTCTGAAGCTTCTATAAATACCCATAATGGGATTTCTTTCTCGAACATCACGGGACACAGAGCCACAGTAATTACTGATGGGTTATATAGGTATCACTGGTGATTGGACACTGGCACACCCTATCAGGAAGTTCAACCCCCTATATAATCCCTCCCCCTTGCAGGGATACCTCAGTTTTTACGCCAGTGTCTTAGGTGATGGACGTGTAAAGATGTCCTGTGCTGAGCTCCAAAGGGAATATCCTAAGATCCTATACTGGGGCAAGCCAGGCGAACCGGATCCATTCGGTTCGCCGAAGAAACAAGGTTTTACCCGTAATGCTTCTCTTTTTAGAGAGCTGGACCCCGCAGATCAGAAAATGGCTTTAAACTTCCTAATTTCTGGCGAGGTACTTTACGGTCCCAGAACTGTTGGATCCCCTTACTGATGGGGGCCCCAGTCTCTGACGGTTTTTTCAAACGGAGCCCACCGTGAGAGGTGAAGATTGGGTCTGTGTAAACAGCACCCTGCGGCTGGATAAGGTAAGAGGAGATTCCACAGAATTTTTGAGTTCTAGTGGCTTTTCTCCTTTAAGGTAAATGCATGCTATGCCTATTGTGACCACCGGGGGCTGCCAAGAGCACAAACCTACACATGCTGACTGATTGTCTCAGGTGTTGTAATCGCTGTGTATGTCCCAGCGTATCAAGCAGGCTGCAAGCAGGTAAGGTGGATGGGGGGATTTCTCATGTTTGAATGTTCCCCCCCAGGCTAGAGAGGGGCCACAGGGGTCTAGAAAGTGGTTATACCACCCGGGCTCTGTGGCCTAATGGCCACCATCTCTGAAGATAGCCGTTCAGGCAAATCTTGTTACCAGTCTCCCTCCTTCCCCCCCCCCATCCCCAGCCTTTTCTCCAGAGCATGACAGGAGAGTCGGGAGTGCGGGAAGCGCTCGTTTTTTTCAAAACTCGAGGGGGGGGGGGCGGTAGAGGAGGGGGCGGGATGTCAGCACAGAGTGTTTAGACTCCCACTCAGGCCAGCTGCAGGCTATTAAAGGCACTCTGTACAGGTGCACTCAGCCTTCTGAGAGACACAGAGCTGACGGTCGCATGTAAGGTGGGACACAGGCATTCTCCTAGGCAGCATTTACTGAAGTAACACCAGACTGAGCATTGGGTAGCAAGGCTTTTAGCCAGACTACATCGCTCAGCGGACAGTGTTCATTTGTATACCTCACACCTTGTTGCTTTGCACTATGGGTAGAAGAGGTTCAAGCACCCCAGGAACCAGAGACACTAGGGGATCTCGTTCAGGTTCTGAGGGCCCCCTGTCGGCAGCATCCTTCCCCCCTAAAGATGGACCAGGGACGGCTAGCCAGGGAGAGCCATCGGGGTCAGGGGCTACACCTGCTTCTGGCACTTCAGCCCCTGTATATATTACACAAGAGGTTTTTTCCCTCAACCATTAATGGTCTAGAGGAAAGATTAATGGCCGTGATTACGTCTTCACTCAGTGGAAGAAAACGCACTAGGCTTTCCTCTGTTCCCCAAGACCCTCAGACAGAGGAGCTCTGGGATAAAGGAGATGAATCCCTTTCAGAGGATCAGGATGGGATGGATGATTCCTCTTCGGAGGATTCAGGTGGAGAGGGACCCTCTGCGACTTCCCAAGAGGAGAAAGTCTTAGTGCAGATCCTCACTGGATTGGTCCGCTCCACATTTAAGTTGCCCATACCTGAAACTGCTAAAGAATCCTCTTCTGCTTTGGGGTCACTGAAACCTTTCCAAGCAGCACATGCTTTTCCTGTTCATACTTTACTTGAAAAGCTTATTTAGTCTGAGTGGGATCACCCAGACAAACGTTTTTTTCCACCGAGAAAGTTTTCAACACTTTATCCGATGGAAGAAAAGTTTATTAAAATGTGGGGAATACCAGCTATTGATGCCGCCATTTCCTCCATAAATAATAGCCTGACTTGTCCTGTAGACAATGCTCAGATGTTCAGGGATCCTGTAGATAAAAGGATGGAATCCCTATTGAAGGATGTTTTCTCCTTAGCAGGATCAGTGGCCCAACCTGCAATAGCAGCGATTGGAGTCTGTCAATACTTAAGAGACCATGTTAAGCAGGTCATCAAAGTATTACCTGAACAGCAGGCCCAGGGGTTTGCTAACCTTCCAGCGGCCTTATGCTTTGTGGTTGACGCCATTAGAGATTCTATCGTGCAAACCTCCCGTCTTTCACTGGGGTTGGTGCATATACGTAGAATCCTATGGTTGAAAAATTGGTCAGCCGAAGCACCATGTAAGAAGCTACTGGCTGGGTTTCCATTTCGTGGTGCAAGGTTGTTTGGAGAGGACTTGGATAACTATATCAAGAGAATCTCTTGTGGGAAAAGCACTCTCTTACCTGTCAAGAAGAAGAGTAAGCGTCCCTCTTTCAAACGGACTCTTTCCCCAGCGCCGGGGGCTTCAGCCTCCAGGCAGTCTCGACGGCCGCCTCCATCGGGGTCCAGAGACAAGAGTCAACCCCAGGGACAAAAGAAGTCCTGGGGAAAGAAGCCTACTAGGCAAAACACTAAGACCTCTGCATGAGGGGGCGCCCCCGCTCACTCGAGTGGGGGGAAGACTGCGACAATTCTCAGAGCTCTGGCAGGAGGACTTCCAGGACAGATGGGTAGTCTCCACGGTAACCTTAGGGTACAAGCTGGAGTTTCAGGAATTCCCTTCTCCTCGGTTCCTCAGATCAAATGTTCCCAGAGACCCAGAGAAGAAGCAGTCGCTCCTTCTAGCGTTAGAGCGACTTTTGTCGCAGGAGGTCATTATGATAGTTCCCGCAAAGGACCAGGGATTGGGCTTCTATTCCAACCTTTTTACGGTCCAAAAGCCAAATGGGGATGTCAGGCCCATTTTGGACTTAAGGGATCTGAACCGATTCCTAAGGATTCAATCCTTCCGCATGGAATCAATTCGAACAGTAGTTCCCACCCTGCAGGGAGGAGAATTTCTGGCATCAATAGACATCAGAGATGCATATCTGCATGTGCCCATTTTTCCTGCTCATCAGAAGTTTCTGCGCTTCGAGGTAGGAGGGCGCCATTTCCAGTTTATGGCTCTGCCCTTTGGGATAGCCACTGCACCTCGAGTGTTCACAAAGATCTTGGCTCCTCCTCTGGCCAGATTAAGGGCTCAGGGTATAGCTGTCATAGCATACCTAGACGACCTGCTCTTGATAGACCGGTCGGTAGCCTCTTTGAATGGAAACTTGAGGACCACGGTCAGGTATCTAGAACACCTGGGTTGGATCCTCAACTTAGAAAAGTCTTTCCTAAAACCAGTAAGAAGACTGGAATATTTAGGTCTGATTATACATACAAGCCAGGAGAAAATATTTCTACCCCAGGCAAAGATCACTGCTTTGAGAGAGCTGATTCTGACAGTAAGGACCAAGAAGGGTCCCTCAGTCCGCCTTTGTATGAGGCTACTAGGGAAGATGGTGTCTTCATTCGAAGCAGTTCCCTATGCTCAGTTTCACTCAAGAATGCTGCAACACAGTATTCTGTCGACCTGGAACAAGAAGGTTCAGGCATTAGACTTTCCGATGCACCTGTCGCATGCGGTGCGTCAGAGCCTCAATTGGTGGCTCATACCCGAAAACCTGCAGAAGGGGAAATCCTTTCTACCGGTTACCTGGACGGTGGCAACAACAGATGCCAGTCTGTCAGGTTGGGGAGCAGTTCTGGAACAGGCTGCGGTCCAAGGAGTATGGTCCAAGACAGAGAGGACCTTACCCATCAACATTCTGGAGATCCGGGCGATACATCTAGCTCTAAAAGCCTGGACTATCAGGCTACAGGGTTGTCCGGTCAGGATCCAGTCCGACAATGCCACAGCAGTGGCTTATGTCAATCATCAGGGAGGCACCCGGAGCCGAGCTGCTCAAAAAGAGGTGAACCAGATCTTAGTCTGGGCAGAGATGCATGTGCCATGCATATCGGCAGTTTTCATCCCGGGAATAGAGAATTGGCAGGCGGACTATCTAAGTCGCCAGCAGTTACTTCCAGGGGAATGGTCTCTGCATCCCGACGTCTTTTGGGCCATATGCCAAAGATGGGGGGTTCCAGATGTAGATCTCTTTGCATCCCGATTCAACAAAAAGATAGACAGATTTGTGGCAAGGACAAAAGATCCTCTTGCATGCGGGACGGATGCGTTGGTGATTCCGTGGCATCGGTTCTCACTGATTTACGCATTCCCGCCTATTCTGCTACTACCACGACTCCTTCGCAGGATCAGGCAGGAAAGGAAGTCGGTACTTCTGGTGGCCCCCGCTTGGCCCAGAAGGACTTGGTATGCAGAAATAGTAAGGATGACGGTAGGTTCCCCGTGGACACTACCGGAACGCCCAGACCTGTTATCTCAGGGTCCAGTGTTCCATCCTGCCTTACAAACGCTAAATTTGATGGTTTGGCTATTGAGACCCACGTTCTGAAGAGTCGTGGGCTCTCAGGTCCTGTCATATCTACCTTGATTAATGCAAGGAAGCCAGCTTCCAGGATGATTTATCATAGAGTCTGGAAAGCTTATATAACCTGGTGTGAATCCAGAGGTTGGCATCCCAGGAAATATGTCATAGGTAGAATCCTTGATTTTCTACAGATGGGATTAGAGATGAAGCTGGCCTTGAGTACCATCAAGGGCCAGGTTTCTGCTTTATCAGTATTATTTCAGCGGCCACTTGCTTCGCATTCTTTGGTCCGAAACTTTATGCAGGGGGTGATGCGTCTTAATCCTCCGGTTAAAGCGCCCCTAAACCCCTGGGACTTGAATTTGGTCCTGGCTGTGTTACAGAAACGGCCTTTTGAACCAATAAGTCAGATTCCTTTGGTCTTGTTGACAAGGAAATTAATTTTTCTGGTGGCCATCTCTTCTGCTAGAAGAGTATCAGAATTAGCAGCTCTTTCCTGTAAGGAGCCTTATTTGATTATACACAAGGATAGAGTGGTACTACGCCCTCATCCTAGTTTTTTACCGAAGGTGGTTTCTGATTTTCATTTAAACCAAGACATTGTTCTACCTTCCTTTTTTCCAGATCTCTGTTCTCCGGAAGAGAGATCTCTACATTCGTTGGATGTAGTAAGAGCAGTTAAGGCCTATCTAGGGGCAACTACTCAGATCCGCAAGACGGATGTTTTGTTTGTGCTGCCAGAGGGTCCCAATAGAGGACAGGCAGCGTCAAAAGCTACCATTTCTAAATGGATTCGACAGTTGATCATTCAAGCTTACGGTTTGAAACAGAAGATTCCTCCGTTTCAGATCAGGGCACATTCCACAAGGGCTATTGGTGCTTCTTGGGCAGTGCATCACCGGGCCTCTATGGCTCAAATCTGCAAGGCCGCAACCTGGTCTTCAGTTCATACATTCACCAGATTCTATCAGGTGGATGTGAGAAGGCATGAGGATATCGCCTTTGGGCGTAGTGTGCTGCAGGCAGCGGTACAGGGTCCTCAGGTCTGATTGCACCCTACTTGGTCGTGGTTCCCCCCCCTCAGGTAGCATTGCTCTGGGACATCCCATCAGTAATTACTGTGGCTCTGTGTCCCGTGATGTTCGAGAAAGAAAATAGGATTTTTTAAAACAGCTTACCTGTAAAATCCTTTTCTTTCGAAGGACATCACGGGACACAGAGGTCCCACCCCTCTTCTAATACACTATATTGCTTGGCTACAAAACTGAGGTATCCCTGCAAGGGGGAGGGATTATATAGGGGGTTGAACTTCCTGATAGGGTGTGCCAGTGTCCAATCACCAGTGATACCTATATAACCCATCAGTAATTACTGTGGCTCTGTGTCCCGTGATGTCCTTCGAAAGAAAAGGATTTTACAGGTAAGCTGTTTTAAAAAATCCTATTTTCCTGTTTTGCATGGTATTTGGACAGACTGGCCAAATGTGCTGCTCTGTAGTAGTTAGTAAAATTAGGGTATCCCAGGCCTCCTTTATTTTTGGGAAGATGTAGTGTGTGTATAGGTATACGTGGTTTAGAAGAGCCCCATATAAACGAAGTTGCTCTTTTTTGTACTATTCTCAAAAAATAGGAAGGAATTGGAATAGGGAGGACTCTGAATAGATAAAGCAATTTGGGTAGAATAGTCATTTTGATTGCATTAATCTTCCCTATCCAGGATAAAGGAAGTTGCGACCATTGTTTTATTAGATTTGTGATCTGTCTTAATACAGGAGGATAATTGGTTGAGAATAAGTCAGAATGAGATGCTGTTAAATGAATTCCAAGATATGGGATTGATTTTTCTGCCCATGTGAATGGGAGTGCAGCCCTAGCCGGGATCAATTCCATGTTTGTGAGTGAAATATTAAGCACTAGGCATTTCTTAGGATTAATCATAAGGCCGGATAGGGCTGCAAATCCATCAAGAGCTGGTATTAAGTTAGGACCAGAGACCTGTGGTGATGATAGAAAAAGTAATATATCGTCTGCAAATATACATAATTTGTGTGTAATACCTCCTACTTCAATGCCAGTTATAGTTTGGTTTGTTCTGATGTATTGGGCCATGGGTTCGAGTATAAGGGCAAATAATAAGGGAGATAATGGGCAACCCTGTCGGGTACCTCTTTCGATATTAAAGGCTTCAGATTTGTATCCAGCATATTTTATATAGGCTTTGGGTTTATTATATAATGCTTTGATCCATGTTAAAAAGTGGGGTCCAAAACCCCATTTTTGTAATGAATATTGCATATATTGCCAGGATACTGTGTCAAATGCCCTCTTAATATCGAGAGATAGAAAACATAAAGGGCTTTTCCGTTTTTTAGCAATATGTGCCAATAACACTGCCCTGCGTATATTATCGCCTGCCTGTCTATTTGGCATGAAGCCTACTTGATCTCTATGTATTAATTTTCCTATAATGCTATTGAGGCGTTTTGCTATTATTTTTGCTAATAATTTAATATCAAGGTTTAACAGAGAGATAGGCCGATAATTCACACAGGAAGTATCATCAGAAAGGGGTTTTGGGATCATACAAACAATTGCCATTAGTGTTTCTTGCCGAAAAGAATGTCCATCTAGAAGTTTGTTAAAAGTTTCAGTGAGAATGGGAGAGAGTATTTCTGAGAATGTTTTATAGTATAAAGCCGAGTAGCCATCTGGGCCTGGTCTTTTGTTAAGTTTTAGGTCTTTTATGGCGTTAGCAACTTCATCTATAGTTATAGGCTCATCCAAACTGCTTTTTTGATTCTGAGATAACTCAGGTAAGGTTATTTTTGAGAAGAAGGATTCAGCCTCTGTAGGATTAAATTCATTGTTTGTCTTGTATAAAGTTGCGAGATGTGAGTGAAATTTATGGACTATTTTAACTGGATTACAAGTGTAAACATTTTTTGATAATTTCAAACGTATTGGTTTGAAAGATTTGTTAGTTGAATTTAATGCCCGAGCCAAATATGTACCTGGTTTGTTTGTATTCATGTAGAAATTGTGTTTGGAGCGTTTGAGGGATTTATCAACTGACTCAGTGAGAAATAGATCGTATTCCAATCTAGATTTTTCCAGATGAGATTTTGTACTCTGAGATGGATTATCTTGAAATGATATGTAGGCTGCATTAAAATTGAGTTCTAGTTTTTTTGCTAGATTTTTGCGTTCCCGTTTAAATAGTGCCATTTGTCTTTGTATTGTACCACGCAAGACAGGCTTATGAGCTTCCCACAGTGTTATTGGGGAGATGTCTGTTGTATTATTAATTGATATGTATTCCTTTAAAGCTTGTTTAATGGCCATCTGATGTAGTGGGTGTTTGAGCATTATGTCCGGTAAGTACCACGTTGGGTCATGCGCTTTTGGTATGGCTGAGGCTATAGTAGTGTATACTGCATTATGGTCAGACCACGGAATCGGAATTATATCTGATGCAATAATTTCTGGTATCATTCCTATTGTTAGAAAAATATGATCTATTCTGGTGAAGGTTTGATGAGGGTGCGAGAAATAAGTGAATTTCTTTTTCATTGGGTTACTTTCTCTCCATGAATCTACCAGATTGTATTTGGAAAGAAGTTGAGAAAAAGGTAATCTAGAGGTTATTTTGGATGGTGTAAAAGGTGATTTATCTAGAAATGGGAGGAGGACCTGGTTCGAATCCCCACACATTATCACTGTTCCTATTTTGTGTGTATTAATCACTTGTAATATATGTGAGAGGAATGGTGTAGGTTGTTTGTTAGGAGCGTAGTAGGAAATCACCGTGATTGCTGTATCCATTATATAACCCATGAGTATCAGGTATCTACCTTCTGGGTCTTTAATTTCTGATGATAAGGTGAATGGTGTGGATCGGTGAAATGCAATTAGAGTTCCCCTTTGCTTGGTACAGGCAGAAGCTGTGTAAATTTGTTGATAAAAAGGAGAAATATATTTTGGAGTAGAATCTTTGGTGAAGTGTGTTTCTTGGAGGCATACTATGTGAGCCTTCTTGTTATGGAAAGTACGGAAGGCTTTGGTCCTTTTTTGAGGGACATTTATTCCCTGAACATTCAGGGAAAGTATATTCAGTGGTGCCATGGCAATAGATCAAATAGTTTTGACTTACTTTTTGTTATGCAGAGCTGACTGCGCAGATCAACCTGTGTGCACTGAAGAGATGAATAGATAGAAAAGAAACCAGTGAATTCTGGAGTAAAGAGTAAACAAAAAACATATGAGATTAGATGATACACTGTATAGATTATTTTTTGCAAGTAATCACAATTTACCCGTGAAAGAGAATAAATATCTCTCTCAGGGGAATAAGTGCCTTCGTCACACTCCCACATAATATGATTGGGAGAATGAGGAGGGCTAATGGGGGTACACGGATCTTCCGCTTACAGGAGAGAAGTGCTATGTCAAAAGACATCAAAATGATGTTTCATTAATTGGAGTGCAGAATATAGTTTTTGTTGAAATTATTTATTCCAGGGTGGTTGTATATGGTTAGTCTTGCCCTAGGCTAAATAATTCAGTTAGAAAGGTACTGTTAATAACATTGGTATTGATGAAGATAGTTTGAATTATTTGGGGATTTTAACCCTTTTAGAGTAAACAATTACATATTTTATTCATATGCAACTGTTTAGAAATGTTAACTCATAAAATTGAGGTTGTATTGCTTCAGATTAGAATAAACAAAAACATAATTCTAGGAATTAGTTAGGTAATAATATATTTGTTTTAAGAAAAGAAAGAAAAAGCTTCCATTTCTTCTGGATTATTGAACATATTTGTCCTAAAAAGTAATAAATCTATTGTTATTACCTGATATTATATAACTGAACAAGAATTTCCTTATTTCACTTATATATTCTAAGGCTATATGAATCAGAAGTAATAAGAATTATAACTGGAATGTAACATGATCCCACACAGTGTGTGACTATCAGAATGCAGTTACATTCAGTTATAAATATAGTTTTTTTTATAGAGAACCATCTCTTAGCATAATAAATGAAGAGATATCAGGAATTAGGATGTCAGTCCATTGAATCTTCTTGGTCCATGGATGATGTGGCATAACGGCCTCTTTTGTGAGAATGATGATTCCCATTTTGTTCTGAAATTTTCTGGGTGCTGCCTGAAGGTGAAGATGATGCCATTCTTCTGCATGTGGGAGTGTTGCTGCTTGTGGGTTCTGTCAGATTTAATTTTAAAAGGGTTTGTTGTAGTTCATCTGCTGATCTGCTTCTGTAAATTGTACCTTGGTAGTTAAATCTGACTGAAAAGGGGAAGCCCCATTGATACATAATGTTGTGGCGTTGCAGTTCCATTAGTTGGGGTTTCATGGATCGTCTTTTAGTAATAGTAATTTGGGATAGGTCAGCAAAAATTTGATAATTGTGTCCTTGAAATTAAGTTCCTTTTTTTCTCTTGCAGCAATTAGTATTTGTTCTTTCGTTCTGTAATAATGAAATTTTGTGATTATATCACGTGGGGGTCCATCTTTCTTTTTGGCTGTGAGGGCTCTGTGTACTCTGTCCAGTTCTAAACGTTCAATAGGGATATCTGGCTTTAGTTCTTGTAATAGAGCAGTAATAGTAGATTGCAGGTCTGTCACAGTTTCAGGTATTCCCCTTATGCGCAAGTTTGAACGTCTGGCTCTATTTTCGTAATCTTCGAGCTTAGTTTGAAGTATTAAATTCTCTTTTTTTAATTGTTCCAATTCTGTTATATTTTCTTGGGTTGTAATTTCAATTTCATCCATTTTTATTTCTAAGGCTGCGGTGCGGTTTCCCAGCTCTCTTATTTCTTTGGTTAGGCTTTTTGTTATTTGGTCTGAGGTTTGTTTTAAAGCCTTATGAAGCATCTTTTCAAATTGTAATAATATTACTGGGGATACTGAGGAGGCTTGTGGAGAAGTTTGTGAGAGGATTTGTTCTGTATCTGACTCAAATGGAGAGTCTTGCTGTGACATTTTCTGTCTGTGAGAGTCACGGCGTATCCTCGTTCTGGACGCGTTGCATCCCAGTTGATAAATTTTATCCAGTTTTTATGCATCTCCTCCTTATTGAATTGATGTACATTTTACTCATCCCCCGTCTTTTGTGCCTGAACATCCAGTTCCGTTTAGCGCATATTTTATCATGAGGGGTTATGTCCGGATTGATTTCCGGGTTAGTGAGAGGTTAATTGTACCATGTGGTTCGTTGTCATGGATACTTACCTTGTATATAGCGCGGGTGCCCACGTCGTATCCTCATCTGCTGATGAAGTCCCCGCCCACTGGGACGCAACGCGTCCAGAACGAGGATACGCCGTGACGTCACCCGCGGCCACTGCGCATCCACACTACTAGACGGAGGTTCGCATTGCTACCGTTGTTTACATGCATTTACCCAGCGGTTCACATGTGAGTGTCCTATTTTAGCTTTTTTATAATAAAGCATTGCATACAGAGAGCACTATTCTTTCGCCATTCCTTTTTTTATATATACCTTGGTCATATTGGAGTGTCGGTTACCGGAGCCCTATGGTCCCAGAGGAGTGTCTGACACCTGAGCCCTGACGGATGCCTGTATATGCTGTACCTTGCTTGATTAAATCGATTTACGACCCTCTATAACTAAAGTGTCCATTCCTTCAGGTGAGAGGCCAACCTATTCCTTGGTGGTGGGCTGCCTGAAATCACTTCTCTGCTAACGGGTGTTCGCTCGCACTTGAGGATGATTCACTGAATACCCATATCGATATTGATATCATGGTGGACTATAGTGTTTCATTTTTATTTTAGCGCTGCACTATCTGATGTTATATTTATATTAAGGGATTTGTTCTTTGACCCTAGTGTTCAGCAGCTATATAACGCATATTTACCACTTCGCGCTGATTTGTAACTTTTTCTTTAGTTATTTTTACAGAGTAAACAGGCTCATCAATGTATGAGTTGATTCCAGTTCATATAAATACAGTACAAGTCCAACTAAGAGTAGACTGTTAGCAGTGCAGCAATACAAGTTGCTTCAATACAGGACATGGAGAATGGCAAGTAGGAAGGGTTCTGCAGGTGTTATATATGAAGCAAGGTTCTAGGCCTCCTTCGGTCTAATGACAATCTCCAGGGCCAGAGATAGCTGACATCCTTCTGTATGTAGTTGGCTGTGAGGCATAGTTGGTGCAAAGATGATGAAAGTAATTGGGCACCAGACACTTCTTGGATGTAAAAGAGGTTTTATTTCCCTTAACAGTCCTTTTTGTATTTTTGGGGGGAAAAGAGGGTTAGGGCCAGGACACCCTTAGATAGTGGCAGGAATACTGTCTCCTATGGCAACAGTCTTTAACAGTTCCTAACACAAGGCGTAACAGTTCTTTCAACTTCACTACAATTTTTCCTTCCATACACTGAGCTCCCGGTCTCTCACTAGACCCTCTGATTCACTGCCACTGAATCCCTTAAGCTCCTCCAATCTTCACGGTGGTATCTTCCTCAAGCGTCACCCCTGCTTCTCTGCTGGGTCCCTAGCTTGGCACTCTAGATACCTCTCAAGCTTCACCCACACTGGCCCACTCGGTCCCTAGCTTGACACACAAGGCTGCTCTGCAAGCGTCACCTCCACTGGCTGGGTCCCTGGCTTGATTCCCACTGAAGTTCCCCGATTCTTCACCGTCCCCATCTGGTGAGAATGCTGCTCTGGTACTTGCTTCAGTTACTCACTGTGGTCCCTGGTAATAAGGTGGATAGTCCCTTCCTGGCGACAGCTTCCCCTCTACCGCCAACCACAACAGGTTCTCCGGCCGGGAAAACTGTCACTTTCAGTTGGACTGCAAGCCACAATCCCAACCCTGCGCTGCTCTATTGCTTCTGAATAGGCCCTCAGACAGCCTAGCAGCCAGATGTGCCTGGAATAGGCCCAATCTCTGGCCTAGCAGCCCGGATAATATGACACACAACCACCCAGACAGCCGTCCAGGTGGCACAGAACCTAGATCACCTGACTCCACCCAAATATACAGGCTCTCCCAGCAGGCCAAGGGGTTCAACTATCTAGAACCACCAAGTACCCAGCCACCTAGTGGTAGAAGAGAAAAGTGCAACAAGGCCAAACTTAGGGAGAAATCAATAGATCTCTATCAATCAACCAGGATAACTACTCCTGGCAAGTAAATTTGTGACGAGCTCCCTTCCTAAACTACAGGGTGCTACATCTACTAAGGATGAGCTCAGGAGTGTTTGCAACGCCACGTGCCAGCACCCGCCAGGAAGCTGCCACTTGGCAGGGCTAATCACAGGCAGTGAGACATTTCCCGATCCGTGGTTGCACAGATCGGGAAATGTCTCACTACATGTCATTAGCGCTGCTAATGACATGACTGGCGGGCACGTGGCGTTGCGAACACGCCTGAGCTCATCCTTACTATATACATTTGGGATCATCCAAGATAGTAGGATAGCAAGCTGACAAGCACTCGAGCAGCACTTACAGGAGAAAAGCATGCTCTGGATAGACAAAGGTATGCAGAGAAAGGTGCTTCTAAGTGCAGTATGTTACCTGTCCTGCTTTTCTTTTCTTTCTCTCTCTAATCTGTGTCATTCCTGATGCTTCCTCCCTTCCCACTTTGCTCAGTAGCAGGGCTGTCAGCAGATCAGCCTCTAATGACTTACTGATTTTAAGCACAGTGCCAAAAATAGGGAGCGACTAAGCATGTGCAGGGCAGGGTGAGACAGTGCATTACCAATTTTAAACAGTATAGGCACTTATCTTTAATATTTTACATAGCTATACCTGCAAAAGGGGCCAGCCTGAGGTACTCTATCAGGACTTAATTTTCTGACTAAAGTTCCATTTTAAGCTACAGTATTTGTCAAATGTTCAACTATCCATAGACATGAGATGACACTTGCCCAGTCTGTTCAAAAATGACATTAGGCTTGGCGTGTGGGTGACCATTGATGAGATTTAGAGGAAAACAATCAACCTGACAGGTTAGAAATCCTGCATCAAATGCTATTGCCCATCCATTACATCAGTGGTCATCAACCCTGTCCTCAGGGCCCACTAACAGGCCAGGTTTGCAAGATAACTGAAATACATCACAGGTGATATAATTTTCTGCTCAGTGATTGCAGTATTCTAGTCTGCATCTCTCCAAGGTAATACATAAAACCTGGCCTGTTAGTGGGCCCTGAGGACAGGGTTGATGACCACTGCACTACATGATAACCCACCTTCTAGCTGCCTGCCAAGCAGTGCTCTGGCATTTATTTGCCCTAAGGCCACCCTCCAAAGTCTTTGGCCAGCTTTAGTTTGCTGACATTTACCTGTGACTTAAAAGCACCATATCATAAAAATCAGATTCAGCTATATCTGCAAAATAGGAGATGGAATACTAACCCTTTCTTGCTCATGCCACCAGAGTACCCATTATTTTGTGGGCTTCAGTGAACCCCCCACCCCCTCCATTGGTGTTCACTTACCTAATCACGCGCTCCTGCACCACTCTCTCCAGGCCAGAACTTTATTTGGCCTGAGATGGCTCCACCCACATTACAGTCTTTCTTTCAGTGGTAAGTGCTGGAACACAGAGTGTTCCAGCTCCCAAGACCCCACTGCCACTCTGCTGCCAAGCTGGTGCCCAAAAGCTTGAGGGCCAGCAGGCTCTGCGTTGGACACCTGGGCTTTACATTGTTCTATTAGCGCATATGCTTGCTTTAAACTGGACCTTATAGCCAGGGCTTTTTTTCAGGGGGAATGTGGGGGAACACAGAGCTGGCACCTCCAGCACTGAATGTATGCAATAACAAAGGGTGCTGAGGTATGCTGGAGAGTCTATTGATGCTGGCTGTTGGGGGATTTATTGTTTCTGGGGGTCTCTATTGTTGAGGTTGGGGTCTGTTGTTGCTAAGGGGGGTCTTATGTCGCTGGGGGGCTGATTGTTGCTGGAAGTGGTCTACTGTTGAGGGAGGGATCTAGTGTGTTGGCTGCTGGAAGATATGTTGTTGCTGGCAAAGGTCTATTGTTCCTGGGGTGGATTTATTGTTGCTGTGGGATGATTTGTTTCAGGGGGTCTATTGTTGCTGGGGGGGGGTCTATTTTTGCTAGCTGGGGGAATCTATTTTACTACTTTTCTTCTTGTCATTAACACATTCCATACAAGTTGCCTAGCATCACAAAATTATACTTGTTTCTGTTTTCTCTAAAAGTAGTGATACTGGGTGTACAAGAGACGGTGCTCGGAGTTGGGTAGGGTGCAGAGACAAGGGGTGACTCAGAAGGTTGGGTACCTGCAGATATTTTCTTAGAAATAAAAAGCCCTGCTTATAGCTGTGTTTTTCCTGGAGTATCTATTGCATAGATTTGCCATTTTAGAATTTACAATGATCCACCTGGGAATTTGTTATGTGCCTTTGACTCTGAAGATAATTGGATAATGTACTCCTGTAGCAGTCTGAAGACCAGATGTTAGAAATTCTGCAATGGATAATGAGTGGATGTGTATAAGGGAATAATACAACATGCCAAACTTAGAACAGTGCTTTCTGTCTTTTCCTCTGCTCCTTTCTTTGATCAAATCAAGAGGGAGCCTAAACAAAATGTTTCATTGCTTCTGTCATTTAGATTGTTTGATGATCATATTTTTCATGTTGCATTCTGTTATTTAATATTACAGACCTACTAGCACTTGGCAAGACAAGTGGGCAGACTGTACATGGCCAGCGAAAACTCAAGAGTTGCTCAGAAGTCACTGTCAAGGGTATGTCTTACTTTAAATCAGGTTTTGTGTTCTGCTGGGTGTATTCACAGTATGAGTACATTTCAGGACAGTTTCACTCATTCATATTGTATATGTTTGTTTCTATAATGTATTATGCACAGCCTTTTCATGAAGGATATATTACTGGTCTGTAGGATCAAAGACCTTCACAAGAACTTCAAAGCTTTGGGTGGAGGGAATTTATCGTGATCACTCCTGCCTGTACTTCCCCAGTCTTAGAGTACTGTACCAAGCATATTATCTGCCTTCTATCCACTCTACCTGTGCATGAATGAGTGAATGAGGATGTTTCCTTTATAACTTAATAGCAACTATCCAGGGTCACCAATGAGGGGGTACCACAGGTGCTTCTGTACAGCGCCTGGGCCAATAGGGGGTTAGGAATTTATAGTCTCAGTCCTTTTCTCTGTCCTGATATTTCACCAAAGTCAAAGTATTTCACCATGTCTTTGTTAAAGCTTCTCTTCTAATACACCTGTAAATGCCTAAGTGTGCATGGACACATAGGCTTACATAGCAGTGCTTTTACAGGTGTAGCGCTGGTAGATTTTCAATCTACTGCTTATAGGTAAATTTAGTGGGTTATCTGTTTATACATAGTCAGATTTGCCTCTGTTCCAGCTTGGCTGAGTTGCATGTAGTTTCACGCTGTGCCTGTGGGTGTCGTTGTCACCATGGGTCGGTGTTGGAAAGGCAACACGTTGAAGCATATGAGTGCTCCTCTGTCCCGGAGATAACTCGGTGGAGGTGGTCCTCCGAGTTGCATTCTGGGAGAGGGTGTTTATGGGACAGACGCCATGTTTTAGGGTTCGTTTTCGTTCCACCTGCTGGCTCTCCTGGCCGACAGGTATGTGCTAGGAGTACTACCTCGTGGTCCTCCGACCGGGAGGCCCACATCGCTGCAGCGTGTGGGTGGGCCCAGAAGCCTGTCTGGGGCCTACCACAGCGGCAAGGGAATGGTCCTGGGCTGTCTGTCCTATGGGAAGAAGCTGGACAACTGAGAAGATCCCAGGGGAGGACCCGTCATGGAAGGATCATGCAGAGTGCTGGTCTGGAGAGGGGCCTGGTGACTCAGTTGGAGGACGCATCCTAGAGTAATCCTACCGCATAGTACTGCCGGGTCGGCTTAAAGGTTCTAGTGCTGTGTTTGCTGTTCATCATAAACCATTACATCCTGTAGCAGAGGATTGTACGGGTTTTATTCCAATCAAGTCTGTGGCAGAGACTTTTGTTCGTGCTACGTACTGGCTGCTAGGTTAGTGAGAGAAACCTATCCAGGTGGGCAAAGATTCAACCCTAAAAAGAGAGTACATTCATCTACAAGCTTTCAATTCCTAATATTACACTAAAAAAGGTATTTGAACTTCCCTGCAACTCTTCTTCTACCTCTTTCCTGCTACTTCCTTCAATTTTCGTTTATTAAAGCATTGGAAAAGATACTCAAGTGTCCGGTGCCTACATTGTCTGGTATTAAACTCAACGGGACCCTAGACCCGGTTCTGGTGAAATAGAGGTAACGAAGGTGACGGTAACAGCCCGCTTTAAACCAGCAGCTCCTTAAACCAAAAGTGGTGTTTTGTTTTTTTTTGTAAGCCCAGTATGCATTTGGCCTCACTTATGACCCCCATGTTCAGGGTGTAACATGAGGGGCCTATTCACTACCCTTTACCACATGCGGTAAACTAAGTCCAATTCACAAAAAAACTAAAAAAAAAATGCTTATACGGTATGTACTGAAAAAAAAAAAATATGCGGGAAAATACTGCATAAAAAGCTCTAAAGTCCAATTCACAAACGGAGCACAGCGTTAAAATGCATGCGATAATTACCAGGATTTAGCTGCAGTATTTGTCAAAAAATAGCCAGGGGGTCAGGGCGATCAAGGGGGGGGTCCCCCCCTAGTCCATACCAAGCCCTTAGGATCTGGTATGGATTTTAACGCCAAAATCCACGCCAAAATAAAAAATAAAAAGCGTGGGGTCCCCTCCAAAATCCATACCAGACCCTTATCCGTGCATGCAGCCCGGCAGGTCCGAAAAAAGGGGGGAGCGAGCCCCCCCTCTTGAACCATACCAGGCCACTTGCCCTCAACATTGGGGGTTGGGTGCTTTGGGGCAGTGGGGTCTCAACCCCCCCATCCCAAAGCACCTTGTCCCCATGTTGTTGTGGACAAGGGCATCATCCCCACAACCATGGCCAGTGGTTGTGGGGGTCTGCGGGCAGGGGGCTAATCATAATCTGGAAGCTCCCTTTAAGAAGGGGGCCCCCAGATCCTGGCCCCCCACTCTATGTGAATGAGTATCGGATACATCATACCCCTACCCATTCACCAAAAAAAGTGTCACAAGGTAATAAAAACACAGAGAGTTTTTGACAATTCTTTTATTAAAAAAAAAATTGTCCAAGGATGTAAATCCATCGTCCATCACACCGCCCGCCGGACCCGAAAAATAAAAAATAGCAAAGACTCTCCCGCCGTCGGTGAAGGCTAGCTGCCTACTGCAGGGTCCACCGCCGGATTTTTTTTATAAAGGTAAGGGATGGGGCCACCTGGCTACGTTACCTGGTGGCCCTGCCCCCTTGTGACATCACAGTCCGGTGCATGCTGGGTCGGTGACGTCACAAGGGGCAGGGCCACTAGGTGATGTAGCCAGTTGGCCCCGCCCCTTACCTATATAAGAAATGTCAGACGGCGGAGCCTGCAGTAGGCAGCGAGCCTTCATCGACGGCAGGAGCGTCTTTGTTATTTTTTCTTTTTTGGGTCTGGCGGGCAGCATGATTGAAGGTGGCTTGGTGGCTGGGCTGCATGCCCGGATAAAGGTCTGGTATATATTTCGGAGGGGGCCCCACACCGTTTTTTTTTCTAAATTATGCCATGGGATTCCCCTTAAAATCCGTACCAGACCCGAAGGGCCTTGTATGGACTGAGGGGGGGACCCACACCATTTTTTTTTTTTTATTTTACTTTTTATTGTCTGCTTTTTTATTTACAACCAGCTGTGAGCGGGGAAGCCCGCTGACAACTGAGTCATCGGTTGTTAAGGGTGCGACGGACGCTCCTTAGCAACCATGCTAAATGCGGTAAATTACCACATTAACGAATGCGGTAATGGCCTCTAAATCAAATAAATACCTCATTCGGTATTTACCTACAAATTCTTAGTGAATTGAATACTTTCACAATTGTTACCGCATGTGGTATTTTGCCGCATAAGATTAGCTGTTATGTAACTCTTAGTGAATCGACCCCATGGTCCCAAGTGGACCCCCACTCTACCTCCAAAATGCTTTTTTCCCTCTGTTAGCATTCCGGGGTTCTCGCCCACAGCAGCTGTCAGATTTGAAATCAGCATGCCTGTGCATGGCTTTCCCACACAGCCATATCAATTTACAGAGATTTTGGAATGAGTAAACTACAAGTTCTCCAACTGAAAGGCTGTACTTTATTACGGACAAAGGACTGGTAGAAGAATTTGCAGGAGCCTGGCATGGTACGTGCGATCAGCTGATCGCAGTTGCAATTCTTTGCAGGTTTATTTCCAATAATAAATGCACAGTTTTTGTAAATATTATTGTGCATTTATTACTATTATGTAATAGGTGAGTTTAGCCTATAAAACCCAAGTCATTCAACCCACTTCCAGTGAGACCAAGTTGTCAAAGGAATGCCCTCTCTGGCAGTGTCATCAAGCCATCCCGAACTCACAAGAGAATGATGCAGAGAACAGTGCTGGAATGTCCTCCATAGGAAAAAGAGAACCCATATTATGTGACCAAACCAAATAGAGTTCCAAAAAGGTACATATACAAAAATGTTTTATAAAAAGGAATGCAGAAATATGTTCCAAAGAGTTTGGTCACATTCCGTTATTGAGGGTCTGCCAAACCTAGAGTTGGGCTTTAAAGGCAACCTGTCTTCAAGCTTATTAATTTTGTGATGCCATTGACTAAATCACAAGCTGTTTGCCAATATCAGGGCAGTGAAGTATCTGCTCAGTAATATGCCCCGTACACACGGTCGGACTTTGTTCGGACATTCCGACAACAAAATCCTAGGATTTTTTCCGACGGATGTTGGCTCAAACTTGTCTTGCATACACACGGTCACACAAAGTTGTCGGAAAATCCGATCGTTCTAAATGCGGTGACGTAAAACACGTACGTCGGGACTATAAACGGGGCAGTGGCCAATAGCTTTCATCTCTTTATTTATTCTGAGCATGCGTGGCACTTTGTCCGTCGGATTTGTGTACACACGATCGGAATTTCCGACAACGGATTTTGTTGTCGGAAAATTTTATCTCCTGCTCTCCAACTTTGTGTGTCGGAAAATCCGATGGAAAATGTCCGATGGAGCCCACACACAGTCGGAATTTCCAACAACACGCTCCGATCGGACATTTTCCATCGGAAAATCCGACCGTGTGTACGGGGCATTACAGTTATTACCTCAGTGAGGTGACTGCCTTCCTTGGAACTAGTATACAGTTTGTAAGTTAGATCATGGAAACTTTCAGCAAATTGTTCTCTGGCTTCAATTTTTCTGATCTCATCTTTACTGGATGGAATGACTCTTTACATATGTTTACAGTTGTGGTATTTATCTATAAAAGTGTTCCTTTCTTGTGTGTAGCAGCAGGAAAATACAAGTTTGTCTTTTATATGTTTCCACAGAAGGAGAGGTTTCCGAAGAACGCAGTCAGCTAACAAGTCCAAGTAATCCATCGTTACCCGATGCAGACTCGTCCTTTTTTAACTATACGCTGTATGGCCTGCCTAATATGGTGGTTATGTGAGACTTTTGTCAGTGACAATCCAATAAACACTCTGTTTGGTTATACTTGACAGCAATCTTGTATTATTGACAAAGGGAAATTATAGTTCTCTTGTCCATCATCAAAGACAAAGAAACCTCCTTCTTTACATCGCTGTGATGTCCACAGTGCTTTCCAACCTTCATTCACACATTTCCCTGGTATTTATACAAGCAATCTTAATTTGGGCAAGTTCAATAACTATTTTCTTTTTCAGCAAGTATTGTTTGTGACAATACACGAAGGCTATATATGGGATATTAATTGCAAGAGAACACAGTGGCCTTAGGCCAAATACCTGTGGCTGTTTTATCTGTAAGAATCAGCCACAAACCACATTATATGTTTATGTGTGGAAATGTGTCAGTAGAAGAATGCTTTCAAGAAGTAAACCATGATGTTTTTATTCAATTGAAAGAATAGCTATTGCATTTAGCTACAGCTTAATCCTTTTTATTACGTTTAAGGCCAGCAGCCTCCTCTTATTCTCTTCTTCCGCCATCCTTTCCTGTTCCCTCTCCTTCTCTCCCCTCTGTTCTGTTTCCTCCTCTTCCCTTTCCTCCACCTCCCTTCCCTGCTATCCTCATCTGTTACCCCTTCCCTCTTCTCCACATCCCATCCCTTCTCCTTCATTCTCTCCTATTCCTTCTCCTCTCATCCCTTCCTGTTCTCTTTCCCTAGACTCCTCTAACCTCCCCTCTATTCTATTCTGTTCCCAACCCTCTCCTCACCTCTCCTTATCTTCCCTTCTCTTTCCCTATCCCTCCCCTCTCCCCTTGATCCTCCCCAGTTCCCCCCTCTCCTTTCCTTGTGTTCCCTTACCCTCTCCACCCTCTTCCAAAGACATGGATGAGCTAGTTTGGGGTGGAGAAACTTGACTGGCCTGCACAGAGTCCTGACCTCAGCCGGATAGAGCAACTTTGGGATGAATTCGAGCCGAGACTGCGAGCCAGGCCTTGTCGTCCAACATCAGTTCCTGGCTTCGCAAATGCGCCTCTGGAAGAATGGTCAAACATTCCAATGGACACACTCCTAAACCTTGTGGACAGCCTTCGCAGAAGAGTTGAAGCTGTTATAGCTGCAAAGGGTGGGCCAACTCAATATTGAACCCTACGGACTAAGACTGGGATGCCATTAAAATTCATGTGCATGTAAAGGAAGGTGTCCCAATACTTTTGACAATATAGTGTAACTTACATTACTGTACCTCTCCGTATCCTATCCAAACAATCCTAAATTACTGTTTTTTGGAGACTGTAGTGCATTACTAAGTTCTTATTAGAAAGTTTACCTAAAATTATTTTATGTGAATTTCTTATTTGTATATGCTTACTGTTCCAAATTTCATAGTCACATTTAAAGTGAAACGGAAGACACACTCAGTTAATATATAAATATAAAAGCTGTTTTAGCTACCAGAATTTGTATTTCTGTGCAGCCAGTCTGATTATCCAGACACCTCTATCAGACAGCACAGCTACGCCCTTGGTGAAGAAGTAAACTTGGTTAAGAATGCACAATAAAGCTCACTGATGAAGTCATCCTCCTCTTCAACTTACAACTAGCAACTGTTTTTTTTTTTTTTAATTTATCTGTCTTGAGTTTAACTTTAAAACGCTTTGATATTATACATTTGTAGACTCTTCCTGTAATAGATATACGTAAGTATATCAGACAGTGTAGTCGCCAAGCCTGCTAAGTTTCTGAGATACACAACATGTTTATTGTTTGCACTTAATCTGGCAGACTGGTAAACTTGTATTTATAGACATGTGATGATGGTCACTGATCTGGCTGTTTTCGACTGGATCTGGTGAGGATCCCATGTCTGGGAGTGGTCCTCAAGCCTGGAGGAGCAGTCATTTATGCAGGTTAGAAATCCTGTCCTAAAACACCAACATTCCTCCTTATAAGCCCACACTTGGCCACTTCCTCTATGCCCCCTTTACTATTCACATGTAAGGTCAGCAGAGCCAGTCTTAAAAACTCTTGGATTGTGCCTGTAGGAGCCATTGTAGTCTCAAAAACATTTGTTTATAATCACTTTTTTTTTTTTTTCTAGAATAACAAACATTTCAACCTTACCTGCTCTGTGCAATGTTTTTGCATAGGGCAGCCCTAATCCTCTTCTTCTGGGATGAGGGCTCCTGGGTCCCCCCCCGCCAAGTGCCCCCATAGCATGCCACTTGCTATTGGAGCACTTGTGCGAGTTCGGCCGCACCCTCTGCTCTCTCCTCATGGGTTGTGATTGACAGCAGCAGGAGCTAATGACTTCTGCTGCAGCCTCCATGTCTTCTAAGGGGAGTGATAAGAGAGCTGCTGCTCTTGGGCACAGCTCTGGATCGAGAGCAGGCTCTGGTAAGATTTTAGGGGGCTGGGGGGGGGCTGCACACAGAAGGTGCTTTACCTTGATGCAGAGAATTCATTAAGGTAAAAGACCCTTCTACCTTTACAAACTTAAAGTGGAGGTCTGCCCACCCCACAAAAAATTTAAAGTCAGCAGCTACAAATACTGCAGTTGCTGACTTTAAATATATGGACACTCACCTGTCCAGGGAGCCCACGATGTTGGAACCGCATCTGATCTTCGGATCAGCTGTCAGCTGCACCTGCCACCATTGCCGGTAAGGGAATCCGACAGTGAATCCTTTTGGCTTCACAGCTGGTTCTGTACTGCACATCCACAAAGCGTGCGGCACTTTCTAATTGGCCCGGCGGCAGAGGAAGGAGGGAGGGGCAAACTTCCGAGAGACAGCGCCGCGGCCACATCTCCCAGAAGTGGGGAAGGGGACCTGTCAGGAACAGGTTCCCCCCCCCCCAAAAGGTGCCAAATGTGGCATCTGAGGGGGGGAGGAGACAAACAAGTGGAAGTTCCACCTTTGTGTGGAACTCTGTTTTAAAGCCATTTAGCCCTTTAAATCCCCTACCACTTGGTAAAAGACTTGTCTTTCTCCCCATCCCAGCAATCTTCAGTGTAGAGCCCTACCCAGCACTGCACAGCCTTTGTAACAAAAGTGTCCCTGCTGAACCTCCTTACAGTGCATGCACATGGCTCCATTACTGCCTTAAGGTGAGCAGCCAGCAGCCACCCATCCAGCAGAGTACAGCATAATAAGAGGAAAGAATGGGTCTGTGGCACACAGTAAAAAGAGGACCCCGTGGGAATGTTTTGAAGATTACTGGAATGGGTAGGAAAATTTGTGTTTGAACAACTTGGGTGCTCTCTAGTAGGATTAATTGAAGGAAACTCTACCAAAGGTATTGTTGTTCTTAAAGTTGTAGTAAAGTCTGTTCTACCACTTGTACCTACAGGTAAGGCTTACCTGTAGGTACTGTGAATATTTCCTAAACTTACACAGTTTAGGAGATATTCAGAGTGCATGCAGCCGCTGATGTTACCGACACGTGCTCTGTAGGTCTGGCAAACCGTGCTGGATCTTCAAAGCCTGTGCCGTAAATGGCGGCTCCCACGCACGTGCGCTGGAATGACATTATCCTGCCCCCAGCCACTCGTGTAGCCGGAGGACGTGAACCCGGAAGGAAGACCAGGGGAAGTTATCAGCCCTCTCAGCGGTGACAGCTTGGCATTGGAGGGCTTAGTTCCAAGTTTTGTCTCTCATAATGTGCTAGGATGCAATGCATCCTAGCACATTATGCCATTGGTTGCAGGGGATTTGTATTTCATTTTTCTCATCAATTGCGGTTTACTACCACTTTAAGGCACAGGACCTATAAAGCACAACCACTATGCAGCACTGAAAAGCGGGAAGCACAACATTTGTAGGTAATGCATATTGCTGCCAAGTAAATACGGTATATTAAGAAAACTATACAAAGAAGCCAATTATTTTTTTAAATACTCACACTCGGTTATGGTAAAGCTGGACTTCAGGAAGCAAAATATCCTTGCAGTTGGGTCCTCCTATGCTGTAAGGGTTAAATGCTTGAGAAGTCTAGAGGTAGAGGAGTAATCTGTAAGGCTGGGTTCACACTGCCACACGGAGCTGCTCACAGCAGGGGTCCAGTGCATCCCTGTTCACCATTTCTGGTTTGATTTCAGTCCGAATTTTTGGCTGAATTTGGACCTGTAACGGACCAGAAGACATACAGGACTCCTGTGCAATTTGCACCGGAGCTGCTCTGGAGATGTACACCGGCTTCATAGACAGCTGGTCACAATCTCCTGACAAGGGAAAACTGCATCCAATTCAATAGTGTGAACACAGCCTAATACTCACCTTCTTCCTTGCTCTGGCATGCTTCTAGCACTCACCTCTTCTCGCCTATGATTATTCGTCCTGCATTTTATGTGATGACGTCAGAGTATGACTACCAACTGGAACAACTTAGAGAAAAAGTTTTGGTAGGCCAGTCACACAGTTTGAATAGCAGCCTGCCAGAGTGAGAAATAATGTATGCAAGTTTTACAGCTTATTCCTCTACCCAAAGACTTCAGGCTACAAGCTCAGTCCATTACCTTTACTATCCTATCTTAAGCATTGCTTTGGTATGTTTATAGTTTACTTTGCCAATGGCTGCTGCCAGTGTGGCATACCACAACCTGCTACACTACACTAAACCATGCTGTGCTATACATCACATTCCACATGCTGCTGAACTCTACACTGTATTGCACATTATTACCATTTTAGAAATCCATTTTTTTATCCTGGGCACGGCACGCTTTTGCTAGTCCTGTAATAAACACAACTTTAGTAAGACTTTATTATGGTTTTAAATTTCCTTTAAGAAAATCATAAAGAAGAAAATATTGCATTCAAAGTATATCCTAAAGTGTAGAGGTTTTTGCTATGTAACAATCCCAGTGCTTTTAATGTAAGACTTTGTACTGAAGAAAATCGATCAGGCCCAGTCATTCAGATGAAACCACAAAGTACCACCTGAGATACCTCCACCACCTTCATGACTTTTTTGCTTTTGTGTTTTTTTACTTGCCTTTTCAGATGTTTCCAGGTCAGTCACATAATGCACAGAGACTGATTACTCTCTCCCTCGTCTCCCACCACTGGGTGGTCCTCAGTGATGTAGAGAATGGCACCGATTTCAGCTATGTATCACCGTATGTGAGTGCAGGGTGCCGCGGTGAAGCCCTTTTTTGGGGACAGGTCTATGATGGTACCCTGCACTTACAGGATTTCCTCAGTCTTTAGTCTGCAAATACTGAGGACATCAGTTTGAGAAAAGAACCTGCTATATAGGACAGCACTGAAGAAGGAGGTAGGTATTGCACCTAGAGCTGTTTGTTTCCATTTAAGCACCTAATGGGTAATTTTAAAGTGTTTTGCCTGGAGTTGGACTTTAATCTTGTGACACGTGCTTCAATACACAACAAATGCCCCATTTTGTCCCTAGATTAGTCTGCTCAGGTCTCTGCTAAGGTCTATTAGTGCCTTATCCTTCCAATATTTTCCAGGCTCCAGAAGCAAACATCTCATGACTCAAAGAACTTTTATACTGCAAGAACATATAAACTATGATAAAACAACTTGGCTGATCAGGTTAATTTATTTTACAAAGTATTTTAGGCCACATGTTTTGCTCGGTTTTCATCCAGCTAATAGGCCCTTGTGCTTGTGATTGCCTAATTGGCCTTAGCCACACTGAGATCAGTGTAGTGTAACACATAAGCCATTGAGTATTATGGATATAAAGGTTTTTGCCCTCTGTCCCTTTCACTTTATATCATAAATGTGTTCAGAAGATATTATTGCTTTTTAAGCACTGCTAAATACAAACCTTTGACTTCCCCATGAATATGGGCCTGTGTGCGGCAGTCGCGTGGTTGTAGATAAAAGGCATTGCTTTAGGATTCACAGGAGTTGAGGACTTGTTCTTTCTTCACTCTCCCCTTATTTTAACTGTCTCAGCATATCTTACAAATCTGCATTATTGCGTGGCTGCCAATTGTGCTCATTTAAAAGAAAGAGGATTAGGTAAGAGCACAGAACCTTAAAATCCTTTATATTGTGTTTTGCCTTTTCATCCTGCCAAAATGTTCTCTTTCTTATTATTCGAATATAAAAGCTATTGGATTTTAACTATTGAAGGAAAGCTTCTCTTAGGGAAAGATGGAGCTTGCCATTGCTGACTTCTCATTCTGCAAATTTCCTTTTGGTGACAACTGTGAATCATGGCTGTGCGATCTGCAATGGCCCAGCCACTTGCAATCTCCTTTGGCAGAGTATAAGGCAAGCTAACAACGCAGCAGAAAATTTGGGAGACAGCAACTGAGCATTTTTACACTATTCACACATTAGCAACTGAACAAAGACCTTCATGGCAGTGAATTCTTTTTTTTTTTTTTTTGATACTGTGGGGAAAGGTTAAACCTCTGCTAGGATTTTATTGTGTTTGTGTTCCCAATGGTGAGATTCGCTCTCTCTGATTGGCCTGGTGACGGAGTGGATGCAATTCCAACAGCTTGTGTTGTCACCAAAACAGGAATAAAAAGGATATCTGCCAATGGGGGCATGCATTCCAGTGACTACTATCTTTCCCTTTGAAAATGTTCCTCTTTTTTCCAACTGTATCTCAAATAAAGTGACGAAAATCTCCACAAAAAAAAAGATGAATTGACATAAACTATTCTTTTCAAAAGTTCAGGCTTTAGATATACTTCAAAGCTGAACATCGGGAATGATCTGTATTGCATACTTACATTGGTCCAACCTGGCACAATGTAAGGGTGCCTATCTAATACTTGAGGGGTGACTGGGCAGCTGAAAACCACAGTAGCGATTTTTCAGGTTCTGCCCTGGTTCTGTGGGAGCAGCTTTCCCAATGCACACTGACAACACTTACTCGGCAATGCCGCCATTAATAGAACACTTTGTATTCTTACAATGCACACAAGGTGTTCCCTGATTGGACAAGGTGGAGAGGAGGGGTGTTGAGCTCTTGTTCCGCACCTTGTGCAATCAGACTACTCCATGTGTTCATTTATGAAAAATACTTTCTATGAATGGCGGCGGTACTGAGCAAGCGACCCCTTGTGGTCAGTTGCACAAAACCCTAGCAGGACCTGGAAGATCACGGCCATCATTATAGTAGTACTGACTACTACAGTGATTTTCAGCTTCCCCAGTGCCCCATCAGCATAGATGTGGGCCTGGGCACACACTAAACACCCCACATGGGGCAGATTCCCCCTGCTGCCTGGGCCCCTATGTCATTTACTGGCCCCTTCCTTTTGTGAATAAACACAATGAGTGATCGGTACTGATCACTCACTGTGTTCATACATAACTGAAGCATAGTAAACTGTGTTATGTACACACACGGATGTGTGTTTGAGTTTAAGGCTGCATACCCTAATGCAATAGGCTGCGCACACCTATGCCTATCAGGTATGAGATATGCATACTTACATTCTGCCGAAATGAAGCAATGTAATTATGTAATACAAATAATTCCTCTAGTTCATTTTTAAGGAAACCGTTAATGTTTGTAGTGCAGCTAAGGCAGTACAAGCACATCATACTTGCAAGGCTATTATATTCTCTTTATCTTTGCTTGTTAATCTGGAAAAATATACTGTATCTCTGGTTTAGAATTGAGAGATAATTTTCTTTGCCACATATTTTATATATAAACTACAACAGTGGCACCTGTAGTTTGTAAAAGGTAAAGTATTGCATTTCATTAGTATTTTTTAGTTTAGTTAAAAAAATGGCAAATTTCAGTTTTACTTACCTATCACTAACAAACACATATTTTTGTGATACCCTCCATTTAACTATTTTCAATAATTTACATATAAAACCTTAATGATGTATTTATATGGTTGTACCTTCTAAATGGGAATTTACAATAACCATATACAATGTTTAGTGTATGGAAACAACCATACTTGTAGTGCTGAGTTGCTCTTTCACAGAAGAATATGTACAAAAACTAATTTCTGAACACTGAAGCCAAAGAAAAAGTTATTGTCCATAATATTTAAACAGACCTAAGTTTAATTTTATCATATTCATGAGGAATAGTATGGCAATGGCATGGCTATCTCAATGATGAGAGATAGAAGCCTATAAGAAAATGGGTAACCCTCCTGCGATGGACTTGTGGGAAAGAAAGAAGAAACAAAGCACTGTGCAGGAAAGTCGCCTCTGGAGTTCTAGATAAATATAGAAATTTGAGGGTGTTGTAAACCCATGACACCAGTAGTGTAATATGAAGTAGCTGACCAAGTACTGATGTTACCAAATATGTGTATTGGATGGGTAGGTCACCGAAGACTGACATTGGCCTTTAGTTAAAGCTATATTTAAAGTAGATGTAAACCCCAAAAAAATCACTTAAAAATCTCATGTAAGTTTTAATTTTAAAAGTTGTTCTCAGTTTTTTTAACCTGTAGCTTTTATGAAAAGACAATTGGGCGATCCTAGAAGGTCCTTGTCATGTGCCTGTATGCAGAGCCTGAGATGATGAGAGTGGCCTCTTAGTTCCCATTTGATCACCCCTGGGTGGTGAGTTAAGGACTGCAGGGGCGAAGAAAAGGCACAAGTGCCAAGGTGTAGACACTGTGGGGCTGATTGACTAAAGGCAAATAGTCTGTGCACTTTAAGTGCACCTGCAAGTGCAGTTGCTCTAGATCGGAGTTAGGTCCCACATCTGGTTAAGTGACAACCAAGTGGAAGGACACCAGGACATCAGCAGAATCAGAGGCAGGAGCAGGCAGAAGTTGGCAACAGTTGGACAGCGTGGGACACAGTCACTAGGCAGAAGTGTGGTCAGTAGTCCAGGCTGAGGTCAGTAGCAGAGGCAAACAGCAAACATGAACAAGAAGGGTTTTCCAAGAGCAAGGTCAGAAAATAAGCTGGATCAGTAACAAGATCAAGGATGCACATCAAGACTTGATCACAGGAACAAGACTAAAAAGCAAACATCTAAGAGCTTGAAGGGTTCATTTTCAAATATTATTATTATTGTTATACAGGATTTACCGTATTTATCGGCGTATAACACACACTGGCATATAACACGCACCCCAAGTTTAGGAGGGAATTTTAAGGAGAAAAAAGTTTTAAGGAAAAAAACTTACATTTAAATGCCCATCAATGCAGCATTATCAGTGTCCATCTGCATGCTTGTCCAGTGTCATTTGCAGCCTTGGTGTCATTTGCACCCTTGCAGACTTGGTGTCATTTGCGGCCTTGGTATCATTTGCAGCCTTGGTGTCATTTGCAGCCTTGTCAGTGCCCACCTGCAGCTTTGTTAGTGTCCATTTGCAGCCTTGCCCAGGTTGCAGTTAAACTGCAGTGACTTGTCAGTGTCACTGCAGTTTGAAAATGGCGCCGCCGAGACACACAGAAACGATCCTGTGTATCTCGGCGGCTCTCGGCCGCTTTCGGCTCCTCTCGTAGTCCCGCCCGGGATGGGCGTGACTGAGCAGAGCCGAGTGCCACCCATATACATAGATAGCTGAGTGTACTCGGCCAGGTTCGGCTAGCTCCGCTCACAGTCATGCCCAGTCCCTGTGTCCATCATAGGGCGGGACTGGGCTTGACTGTGAGTGGAGCTAGCCGAACCTAGCCGAGTACACTCAGCTATCTATGTATATCGGTGGCCGGCACTCGCTCCGCTCACAGTCAGTGGGGGATCGGCGTATAACACACACCCACGATTTTCTCCTGATTTTAGTGGGGAATACGGTATATAGTGCCGACAGTTTGTGCAGCGCTTTACAACATTAGGGCAGACAGTACACTTACAATACAATTCGAAGCAGGAAGAATCTGAGGGCCGTGCTCATTAGAGCTTACAATCTAGGAGGGAGGGTCAAGTGATACGAAAGGGTAATAAATGTGGGGGATGAGCTGATGAAGAAAATAAAAGTGCAGTTGTTAGGTGGAGGCAGGGTAGGCTTCTCTGAAGAGAACATTGATAGATTTGGGGATAGTCTGACAGATTGGGGTAGGGTATTCCAGAGGATTGGAGAGGCTCAGGAGAAGTCCTGGAGGTGAATATGGGAGGAGGTGATGATGGAGCTAGAGAGCAGGAGGTCTTGGGAGGAACGAAGAGGACGATTAGGTTGGTATTTTAAGACCAGGTTAGTGATGTAGCTTAGGGCAGGGTTGTGGATGGCTTTGTAACTTATTGTTAGTATTTTGAATTTAATTAGTTGGGCGAGTGGCAGCCAATAGAAGGATTGGCAGAGAGGGGTAGCAGACGCTGAACGGTTTGTAAGGTGGATGAGACTGGCAGCAGCATTCATGATGGACTAAAGGGGGATAGTCTATTTAAAGGTAAGCCAATGAGGAGGGAGTTGCAGTAGTCGAGGCAAGAGATAACCAGGGAGTGAATCAGGACCTTTGTGGTTTCATTGGTTAGGAAGGGATGTAGTTTGGAGATGTTGTGGAGGTTGAGCCGGCGAGTTTTGGAAAGGGATTGGATGTGGGGCCAAAAGAAGTGTTCAGAGTCAAGGATAACACCTAGCACCCTGGCATGTGGGGATGAGAGAATGGTTGTGCCATTGCTCCTGACAGAGAAGTCAGGTGAAGAGGCACGTGGGGGAGGAAATATTATGAGCTTGGTTTGGACAAGTTGAGTTTGAGAAAGTGGTGTGACATCCAGACAGATTTGTCTCTTAGTAGGTTAGTGGTGCGGGAGGAGACTAATGGAGTGAGTTGAGGGGTGGAGAGATAGACTTGGGTGTCGTCAGCATAGAAATGGTATTGAAAGTTGTCTGAGGCTATCAGCTGACCCAGGGAAGAGATGTAGATTGAAAATAAAAGAGGTCCAAGAACAGAACCTTGGGGGACCCCGACGGAGAAGGGAAGAGTAGAGGAGAAAGTAGAATTGTAAGTGACACTGAAGGTGCATTGGGATAGGTAGGATGAGAGCCACCGAAGAGCGCAGTCATGGAGGCCGATAGAGTAAAGTTTTTTGAGGAGGATTGGGTGGTTAACCATATCAAAGGCAGCCGAAAGGTCCAGAACTAGGAGTACAGAATTGTGTCCGTTGGTTTTTGCAGTTAGTAAGTCATTTGTGAGTTTTAGAAGAGCAGTTTCTGTGGAGTGCTGAGGGCGAAATCCAGACTGAAGGGGATCAAGAAGGTTATTCTTTATGAGGTGGTCACTCAGTTGGTTGTAGACCAGGTGTTCAAGGAGTTTAGAGGAAACGGGAGCAAGGAGATAGGGTGTAGATTGTTAAGATTGGTAGGGTCCAATGATGGCTTTTTAAGTATGGGGGTGACCAGTGCATGTTTTAGAGCATTGGGGAAGATGACAGAAGAGAGGGAGAGATTGAAGATGTGGGTTAGAGAGTGTAGGATAGAGTCAGAGGGTGACTGTAGTATTTGAGAAGGAATAGGGAACAGGTGGTTAGGTTGGCATTAGAAAGGAGTTTAGCAACTTTGTCAATAGTAGCAGGTTTGAATAAGGGGAGTTTCAATTGTACCTGTTGACATGGGGTGTTAACTGGGGATGATACCTGTAGGTATGCTAGGGGAGTGAGTCCAGAGAAGGCCACTGTCATGGAGCCAGGTTTCGGTGAAAGCAAGTAGATGAAAGGGGTTAGTGACAAAAGAGGTCATGAACGGCGGTGAGTTTGTTGCAGACAGAGCAGGCGTTCCAGAGGGCACAAGAGAAGGGGAGCCTGGTTTTGAGAAGAAGAGGAATGGAGACTAAATTGCGTAGATTGTGACTACTGCCAGAGGATGTGGGGTGATGGGTGTGTTGGGTACAGGTAAATAAGGGAGGCCCAGGGTTTGGTGAATTATCTCCAGAGGTTAGGAGAAGCAGAAGTGTAAGGGAGGTAATATGAGAATACGATTTATATAAGGGGGCGTGCTTCAGCATCACGGGGGTTTTGTTAGCATGTGGGATTGGGGTTAGAAAGAGGAGTTGAGTACAGTAAAGGGGAGAAGTGAGGGTGATATGTACAGATTGTGGGGTGGAGAAGAGGGGTGAAGAAAAGAGTGTTTGAGGAGAGCAACTTTGAAAAGGAGAGGTAAAGATTGCATGTTTCAGAGAGGAAGGAGAGTTGATTTGGAAATGAGGTTGATTTACATCGGCAGAATGGCACTGGTGGGCAAAAGGGCGTACAGGTACGTCCCCTTTAAGAAGTGGCACCACGAGCGCGCGAGCGCCACCACGTTCTCCATGACTGTGACCGTGGGTCCCGTGGACTCGATGTCCGCAGGGTGCCCGTGATCCTGTCATGGAGAGGTAGAACGGTGAGATGCTTTTGTAAACAGAGCATTTCCCTGTTCTGCCTTGTGTCATGACAGAGATCACTGCTCTCTGTAATCGAGAGCAGTGATCGCTGTCATGTGTGTTGAAGCCCATCCCCCCCACAGTTAGAATCACTCCCTAGGACACACTTAACCCCTTCATCGCCCCCCCAGTGGTTAACCTCTTCACTGTCAGTGTCATTTACACAGTAATCAATGCATTTTTATAGCACTGATCGCTGTATAAATGACAATGGTATCAAAATAGTATAAAAAATGTCCGATGTGTCCGCCATAATGTTGCAGTCCCGATAAAAATCGCAGATCGCCTCCATTATTATTAAAAAAAATTAATAATAAAATTTGCCATAAAACTATCCCCTATTTTGTAGATGCTATAACTTTTGCATAAACCACGCAATATACGCTTATTGCAATTTTTTTTTTTACCAAAAATATGTAGAAGAATACACATCGGCCTAAACTGAGGAAAAAAAATGTTTTTTTTATATATTTTTGGGGGATATTTATTATAGCAAAAAGTATAAAATATTGCTTTTTTTTCAAAATTGTCCCTTTTTTTTGTTTATAGCGCAAAAAATAAAAACCACAGAGGCGATCAAATAACACCAAAGAAAGCTCTATTTGTGGGAAAAAAGGACGTCAATTTTGTTTGGGTACAACGTCGCATGACCGCGCAATTGTCAGTTAAAGCGACGCAGTGCTGAATTGCAAAAGGTGCTCTGGTCAGGAAGGGGGCAAATCCTTCTGGGGCTGAAGTGGTTAACCATTTGCAGACCGCCACACACCGATGTACGTCAGCACAATGGCACGGGCAGGCATAAGGGCTTACCTGTACGTCCCTGCCTGCCCGCGGGCGGGGGTCCGATAGGACCCTTCCGGTGCCTGCAGCGGTCGGATTAATCCAGGAGCGATCCGAGCTGAGGGGGAGGCCACTGATTCATGGCCACCCCCTCACGATCGCTTCTGGCAAATGACAAGCTTCCTCGGTTTCTGAACTGTAAACAGAAGCGGAGGAAGTGATGTCATCGCTCCTCGTGAAGCCTTTTCGTTCCAGCTTCCGAGGAGAGACGGCATCAAGTAAGTTTGCACCAAACACTACACTAACAGTGGAACATGCAGGCACACTTTTCACCCCCCGATCACCCCCTGCACCCCCTGTCACAGTGACACCAATAGCAGTTTTTTTTTTGTACTGATTATTGCATTGCTGTCATTTGTGACTGTTATAAGTGGTAGGACAGTTAGTGGCCTTTAGGTTTAGGGTACCCCCCTAACCCCCCCTAATAAATATTTAACCCCTTGATCACCCCCCGTCGCCAGTGTCACTAAGCGATCATTTTTCTGATAGCTGTATTAGTGTCACAGGTGATGCTAGTTAGGCAGGTAAGTATTTAGGTTTGCCGTCAGCTTTTTATAGCGTCAGGTACCCCCATATACTACCTAATAAAGGTTTTAACCCCCTGATTGCCCCCTAGTTAACCCTTTCACCAGTGATCACCGTATAACTGTTACGGGTGACGCTGGTTAGTTTGTTTTTTAAAGTGTCAGGGCACCCGCCGTTTATTACTTAATAAAGGTTTAACCCCCTGATCGCCTGGCGGGTGATATAAGTTAGGTTTTAGTGTCAGATAGGGTCTGCGTCATCCCAGGCAGCATCAGGTTAGTGCCAGTAACACCCACGCACGCTGCATACACCTCCCTTAGTGGTATAGTATCTGAACGGATCAATATCTGATCTGATCAGATCTATACTAGCGTCCCCAGCAGTTTAGGGTTCCCAAAAACGCAGTGTTAGCGGGATCAGCACAGATATCTGCTAGTACCTGTGTTTTGCCCCTCCGCCCAGTCCAGCCCACCCAAGTGCAGTATCAATCGATTGCTGTCACTTACAAAACACTAAACACATAACTGCAGCGTTCGCGGGCCTGATCCCTGCGATCACTAACAGTTTTTTTGGTAGTGTTTTGATAAAGTCGCTAACAGGAGCTTTTTTACCTGTGAGTCTCACTACTGTACCACTAAATTTAGAGGCCAAAATGGCAAATCGAAGGTACAGTAGTGAAGAGGCCTACACGTTTCTGAGCATGACAGATAGTGAAGAGGAAGTCACTCATCTGTCAGATTCAGGCTCAGAACACGAACCTGTAGACAGCAGCGGCTCCATGACACATAGCGCTGATGAGTTGTGGTCCCTGCCAAGGTCAAGCGTACCAGACCCCAATCTTCTTCTGCTGTGCAAGAACCGCGGGGCTCTCATATGGAGCGGAGAAGTACTATGCCGCTATTCCTTCTGGTGAACTTGCAAGCACCAGAGGCCTAGTACACCCTGGTCGTACATCCAGCACTGCAGTAACACTTGGTGATGTAGCGAGTCCCATAAGTGCAGTTCAAGCTGGCGAGGTGGCAAGCACAATTAGTGTCCTGCTGCCACCAAGAAGACGAACACAGGTCCATCGTGCCCATAGTGCCCTTCCTGCTGCATTCGCCAATCCGAATTGGGAACCCACCATTTCTGCAGCACCCGTACTTCCCCCATTCTCTGGCCAACCCGGCATTCAGGTGGAAACAGTTGATTTTACGTCACTTGATTTTTATTCTCTGTTTTTCACCGAAGATCTCTATAGATCTATTGTGGACCAAAGCAATTTGTACGCTGGTCAACACATCGCCACTATTCCCCAGTCCTCCCTTGCCAGAGATTGGAAACCAATTACGGTTTCCGAATTTAAGATCTTTCTGGGCCTATCCCTCCTCATGTGCATAACCAAAAAGAGTGAGTTGCGGTCATATTGGTCCACTGACCCAATTCACCATATGCCCGTGTTCTCTGCTTCCATGGCCAGGGCACGATACGAGCAGATTTTGCGGTTCATGCACTCTGTCGTCCTCGTGGAGACCCTGGATACAATCGGCTCTACAAATTCGGCCCCTCGTAAACCACTTCAATGTTTTGCAGACTTGTTTACTTCCCATCAAGTTGTCTGCGTTGATGAGTCCCTGATTAATTTTTCTGGCCGCTTGTCATTCAGACAGTATCTTCCCAGCAAGCGTGCCAGATATGGGGTCAAGATGTATAAGCTCTGTGACAGGGCCACAGGCTATACATGTATTTTTATGGTTTACGAGGGAAGAGATAGTCACGTAGAGCCGACAAACTGCCCTGACTACTTAGGAAGCGCTGGCAAGATTGTGTGGGACTTGGTGTCACCCTTATTCGGAAAGGAGTACCACTTGCACGTGGACAATTATTACACGAGCGTGCCACTTTTTATTCACTTATTTGATTATCAGATTGGAGCGTGTGGCACCGTGCGATTTAATCGCCGGGGCTTTCCACAGCGGGTTGTAGCTTCCCGTCTTAGGCTGGGGGAGAGAGCCTGCTTGAAGTGTAATAACTTGCTCGCTATGAAGTGGAGGGATAATAAGAATGTTTTCGTTCTTACCTTCCTTCATGCAGACACGACGGTCCAAATTACTACGGTGACTGGTGTTGTGGAGAAACCCCTCTGTGTCCACGAATATAACCAAAATATGGGAGGGGTGGACCTCAACCACCAGTTGTTGGTGCCGTACCTAGTTGCCCGTAAGGCCAGACGCTGGTATAAAAAAGTGTCTGTATACTTATTTCAATTGGCTTTGCTGAACGCTCATGTGCTATACAGAGCTTCAGGACAGATTGGATCCTTCCTTAAATTCCAGGAAGAGATCGTCAGAGCCCTTCTGTTTCCAGATGGTGCTCCACCTCACCTTCACAATCCAAATGCAGTAAGCCGGCTGCATGAGAGGCATTTTCCGTATGTCCTCCCGAGTACCCCTACCCAACGAGCCCCCGAAAAAAAATGTTGTGTCTGTAGAAAGCGCAGATATAGGCATGACACCCGTTATTATTGTCCCTCCTGTCCTGACAATCCTGGTTTTTGCATCCGTGAATGTTTTGAGCGCTACCATACAATAGTTGAGTTTTAGGATAGGGTACAGCATTGCACAGACTAGGCACACTTTCACAGGGTCTCCCAAGATGCCATCGCATTTTGAGAGACCCGAACCGGTTACAGTTACAAAAGTTACAGTTAAAAAAAAAAGTGAAGTAAAAAAAAAATATATACAAAAAAAATATAAAATAAAAAAAACAAAAATAGTTGTTTTATTGTTCTCTCTCTGTCTCTATTATCTCTCTATTGTTCTGCTCTTTTTTACTGTATTCTATTCTGCAATGTTTTATTATGTTTTATCGTGTTTGCTTTTCAGGCATGTAATTTTTTTATACTTTACTGTTTACTGTGTTTTATTGTTAACCATTTTTTTGTTTTCAGGTATGCCATTCAGCTGCAGCGCGGATTTATTTATCTTGACAGCAACAGCGTTTGCTCCCACGATTCATAAAGCCATGACTCCAGCGCTGTCGGAGGTGATTTCACCACCACAGTTAAAAAAAGAGCATATATGCCGAAGCATGGGGGCAGCAGGGGGGGAGGAGCGATTTGCATCTACTTTTTGCGGGTGGATGCGCCCATGCTTCGGCATATATATATTTTAGGCAGAGGTTGTATTAAAAAAATGTTTTATTTTTTACTAGTTTTTTTTTGTATTTGCTTTGCAGGTATGGTATGTCTTACTGTTATACTGTAATGTTACTTTGTTTTATCATTAACCATCATTTGCTTAGCAGGTACGCCATTCAGTTGCAGCACGGATTTATTTATCTTGACAGCAACAGCGTTTGCTCCCACAATACATAAAGCCATGACTCCAGCACTGTAGGGGGTGATTTCACCACCACAGTTAAAAAAAAGAGCATATATGCCGAAGCATGGGGGCAGCAGGGGCGAAGGAGGGATTTGCTCCTAACATTTGGGGCGGATGCCCCCATGCTTTGCATATATAAATGGTGCATGTATACCCATCATTAGGAGGTATTCTAATGGTGGGCATACCCACCGATCAATCTCTTTTTTTCATGCAGCCCACAGGCTGCATGAAAAAAAAGATTACAATATATGCCCAACAAGGACCAGCAACGTACTGGTATGTTGCTGGATTTTGAGTGGTTATACCAGAATGATGCCTGCAGGTTTAGGTATCATCTTGGTATCATTCTTTTCAGCCAGCAGTCGGCTTTCATGTAAAAGCAATCCTAGCCGGTAATTAGCCTCTAGACTGCTTTTTCAAGCAGTGAATGTCCCCCCCAACCACCGTCTTCCATGTTTTTGTCTGGCTCTCCTGTCCCAACAGGGAACCCGAGAATGCAGCTGGTGGTTCGGCCAGCTGACCATAGAGCTGATCAGAGATCAGAATGGCTCCAATCATCTCTATGGCCTAAGAAACCGGAAGCCAGGAGCATTTCATGACTTAGATTTCGCTGCATGTAAACAGCGCCACTGGGAAATTGGGAAAGCATTTTATCACACCAATCTTGGTGTGGTCAGATGCTTTGAGGGTAGAGGAGAGATCTAGGGTCTAATAGACCCCAATTTTTTCAAAAAAGAGTACCTGTCACTACCTATTGCTATCATAGGGGATATTTACATTCCCTGAGATAACAATAAAAAAGGATTAAAAAAAAATGAAAGGAACAGTTTAAAAATAAGATAAAAAAGCAAAAAAAAAAAGAACTCCTGTCCCCCCCTGCTCTCGCGCAAAGGCGAACGCAATCGTTGGTCTGGCGTCAATTGCACCATGCATGTGAGGTATCACTGCGAAGGTCAGATCGAGGGAAGTAATTTTAGCAGTAGACCTCCTCTGTAAATCTAAAGTGATAACCTGTAAAGGCTTTTAAAAATGTATGTAGTTTGTTGCCACTGCACATTTCTGCGCAATTTTAAAGCATGTCGTGTTTGGTATCCATGTACTCAGCCTAAGATCATCTTTTTTATTCCATCAAACATTTGGGCAATATAGTGTGTTTTAGTGCATTAAAATTAAAAAAAGTGTGTTTTTTCCCAAAAAAATGCGTTTGAAAAATCGCTGCGCAAATACTGTGTGAAAAAAAATGAAACTCCTACCATTTTAATCTGTAGGGCCTTTGCTTTAAAAAAAATATATAATTTTTGGGGGTTCAAAGTAATTTTCTTGCAAAAAAAAAAAAAAATATTTTTTCATGTAAACAAAAAGTGTCAGAAAGGGCTTTGTCTTCAAGTGGTTAGAAGAGTGGGTGATGTGTGACATAAGCTTCTAAATGTTGTGCATAAAATGCCAGGACAGTTCAAAACTCTCCCAAATGACCCCATTTTGGAAAGTAGACACCCCAAGCTATTTGCTGAGAGGCATGTCGAGTCCTTGGAATATTTTATATTGTGACACAAGTTGCGGGAAAAAGACCACGTTTGTGAGACTTTTTGGGAGCCTAGCCGCGTACGGCACCCCGAAAAGCACTACCTTCAGGGTTTCTAAGGGTGTAAATTTTGGATTTCACTCCTCACTGCCTATCACAGTTTCGGAGGCCATGGAATGCCCAGATGGACCCCCAAATGACCCCATTTTGGAAAGTAGACACCCCAAGTTATTTGCTGAGAGGTGTGTATTTTGTAGACCTCGCTTTTTGTCACAAAGTTTTGAAAATTGAAAAAAGAAAAAAAAAAAAATGTCTTCATTTTCAAAAACAAATGAGAGCTGCAAAATACTCACCATGCCTCTCAGCAAATAGCTTGGGGTGTCTACTTTCCAAAATGGGGTCATTTGAGGGGTTTTGCCATCTTGGCATATGGCCTTCAAAACTGTGATAGGTAGTGAGGAGTGAAATCAAAAATTTACGACCTTAGAAATCCTGGAGGCGGTGCTTGGTTTTCGGGGCCCCGTACGTGGCTAGGCTCCCAAAAAGTCCCACACATGTGGTATCCCCGTACTCAGGAGAAGCAGCAGAATGTATTTTGGGGTGTAATTCCACATATGCCCATGCCATGTTTGAGCAACATATCATTTAATTACAACTTTGTGCGAAAAAAAAAGTTTGTCATTTTCCCGCAACTTGTGGCAAAATATAAAATATTCCATGGACTCAACATGCCTCTCAGCAAATAGCTTGGGGTGTCTACTTTCCAAAATGGGGTCATTTGGGGGGGTTTGTGCCATCTTGGCATTTTATGGCCTTCAAAACTGTGATAGGAAGTGAGGAGTGAAATCAAAAGTCTACGCCCTTAGAAATCCTGAAGGCGGTGATTGGTTTTCGGGGGCCCCATGCGTGGCTAGGCTCCCAAAAAGTCCCACACATGTGATATCCCTGTACTCAGGAGAAGCAGCAAAATGTATTTTGGGGTGCAATTCCACATATAACCATGGCATGTGTGAGCAAAATATCATTTAGTGACAACTTTTTGTAAAATATATATATTTTTTGTCATTATTCAATAACTTGGGACAAAAAAATAAAATATTCAATGGGCTCAACATGCCTCTCAGCAATTTCCTTGGGGTGTCTATTTTTCAAAATGGGGTCATTGGGGGGGTTTGTACTGCCCTGCCATTTTAGCACCTCAAGAAATGACATAGGCAGTCATAAACTAAAAACTGTGTAAATTCCAGAAAATGTACCCTAGTTTGTAGACGCTATAACCTTTGCGCAAACCAATAAATATACACTTATTGACTTTTTTTTTTTACCAAAGACACTTGGCTTAATACATTTAGGCCTAAATGTATGACTAAAATTGAGTTTATTGGATTTTTTATAACAAAAAGCAGAAAATATCATTTTTTTCAAAATTTTCGGTCTTTTTCCGTTTATAGTGCAAAAAAAAAAACTGCAGAGGTGATCAAATACCATCAAAAGAAAGCTCTATTTGTGGGAAAAAAAGGACACAAATTTCGTTTGGGTACAGCATTGCATGACTGCGCAATTAGCAGTTAAAGCAACACAGTGAAAAATTGTAAAAAGTGCTCTGGTCAGGAAGGGGGTAAAACCTTCCGGGTCTGAAGTGTTTAACCACTTGCTTACTGGACACTTAAACCCCCCTCCTGTCCAGACCAATTTTCAGCTTTTAGCGCTGTCGCACTTTGAATGACAATTGCGCGGTCATACAACACTGTACTCAAATGACAATTTTTTCATTTTTTCCCCACAAATAGAGCTTTCTTTTGGTGGTATTTGATCACCTCTGCGGTTTCTATTTTTTGTTGAAAAACTTGAAAAAGACCGAATTTAAAAAAAAAAATTATATATTTTTTATATTTTGTTATAAAATTTTGCAAACAGGTAATTTTTCTCCTTCATTGTTGTACGCTGATGAGGCGGCACTAATGGGCACCGATAGGTAGCAGCGATGGGCACTGATGGGTGGCAGTGATGGGCACTGATGGGTGGCAATAATGGGCACAGATTACTTACACTGATGGCAGCACTGCTAGGTGGCACTGATTGGCACCACTGGTGGACATTGATAGGTGGCACTTGTGGGCATTGATAGGTGGCACTTGTGGGCATTGATAGGTGGCACTTGTGGGTATTCATAGGTGGCACTTGTGGGCATTCATAGGTGGCACTGCTGGGCACTGGCAGGTGGCAATGACAGATGGCACTAGTTATCTCAGATGAGGCATATGTGCCTCCTTCCTCTTCGGGACCGACGTCCCTTTAACATAAGCCGGTGATCTGCTTTTTTACAGCGTGAGGAGAAAACGAAACCGATTACCAAGCTTTTGTTTACATCATGTGATCAGCTGTCATTGGCTGACAGCTGATCACATGGTAAGGGGCCGGGATCGGCCCCTTACTCGGATCTGTGATCATCCGAGTCTATGGCCCGGACCTCAAGTGGTTAAAGAACCCCCACTTCTTTGGAAGAAGCCCCTGAATGTGCTTTCCCATAAAGAAGGCCTTGTTTTATCCTGTGATGGGTGTGGATGGAATTCGGCTATTAAATAAATCAGGAGGTAATATTAGGCTCAAAGCTAGCACAGCAAACTTTTCACACCGCAATCAAAAAGCCAAGATTGTAAAGATAAGGGAACCCATAATTTAGGTAAGACTTAAAAACTAAATACACATCAAAATATTGTGCACATGGCTATAGATGGATGTGAAACAGCAGTAATATAAATGCAGTTTACCAAAAAGACATTTTTTGCAGTCAGTCTGTATTCAGTTTAACCACTTCAGATTTGCCCCCTTAATGACCAGGCCATTTTTTGCGATACTGCACTATGTCGCTTTAACTGACAATTGCGCGGTCGTGCAACGTTGTACCCAAACAAAATTGACATCCTTTTTTTCTCACAAATAGAGCTTTCTTTTGGTGGTATTTGATCACCTCTGCGGGTTTTATTTTTTGTGCTATAAACAAACAAAAAGCGACTATTTTGAAAAAAATACTTTTTTTTTTTTTTACTTTTTGCTATGTTACATATCCCAAAAAAATATATAAAAAACAAATGTATTCATCAGTTTAGGCCAATATCTATTCTTCTACATATCGTTGCAAAAAAAATTGCAATAGGCGTGTATTGATTGGTTTGCGCAAAAGTTATAGCGTCTACAAAATAGGGGATAGATTTATGGCATCTTTATTATTTTTAATTATTTTACTAGTAATGGCAGTGATCTGCAATTTTTAGTGGGACTGCGACATTGCGGCGGACAGATCGGACATGTTTGACACTTTTTCGGGACCATTGGCATTTAGACAGTGATCAGTGCTATAAATAGCCACTGATTACTGTGTAAATGTCACTGGCAGGTAAGGGGATAACACTAGGGGGGTGATCAAAGGGGTTAAATGTGTCCCCTAGGTGTGTTGTAACTGTAGGGTGGATGGGCTGTGAGGGATATGACAGAGATCACTGTTCCCAATCACTGGAAACAGTAGATCCCTGTCATGTCACTTGCCAGAACAGGGAATCGCCTTGTTTACAAAGGCAGTTCCTCGTTCTGCCTCTGTAATAGGCGATCGCAGGTCGCCGTCGGACATTGAGTCTGCCCGACCCGCAGGCACGCACCACCGTACAGCTATGGCGATTTGCGCAGGACAGCCGACCTGCCGCCGTATAATGACGGTGGCTGGTCCGAAAGCGGTTAAGGTAGATGGGTTGTAGCAAGATATAAATGAAGTTTAGCAAAAAGACATTGGAGAATTCAGTCTGTGTTCAGTTTAAAGGCCCTTACACACGATCAGAGAATCAGAAGTAAAATTTTGTCCGATGAATGATCTGCCGATTTTCGGATCGTTAGTACGGTGCTTTTGACAGACGATTCAGACTTTTTGGAGGACAAAAACTGGATGTGCAGGCTATAAAATCTTTGTTGTATGTGAACACAATGTACAATTTTTATTTAATTAGTACAGGTTTCATCCGGAAAAAAAAAACGTAAGAGCAAGACTACGCATGCTCAGAAATAAAAGAACACATACAAAACAATTTAACACATTACATCACTTCTGAAGTGGAATTCGGTCATATGAGAATTTTCGTATGTTGAGTAACCTCTTCACTTTCAATATGAGACTAGCATGCAACAAAAAAACTGATGAAAATGTGTCCGATAATCTGATTGTGTGTACCCAGCTTAAGGTAAATGGGAGTAGCAGGATATAAATGCAGTTTACCAAAAAGACATTGGAGCAGTCAGTCTGTGTTCAGTTTAAGGTGTACACATCCAGAATTATAAATCATTCCTGTCAGGCTGTCATCTACTTGCAGGTTAAATAAATCCTTTACTGAGTTAAGTATGGAAACAGTCAGCACTCCCTTTGTTTAAAGTTGGCAGTCTCTTTAAACTAGTTGCTAGCAGACTGTAATAGGTCTCGGCACTAGAGATGCAGGCATCTTCTGAACTAATCTCAAACTCCAAACTCTCACTTTTATTGTACTCCTAGGAGCTTGCAGGCGGGATCATTCTGGGTTAGAGATGAGTTTGGTGGAAGCCTGAGCTCTTCTCTACTTTGCACTTTGTAAAGCTTGTTGAAAGCTTGTTGAAGCCTGCTAGCTGCTTTTTTTTTTAGGTGACAGCACCTTCATTAACTGAGCAATTAACAAGATTTAAACTGAGAATTATCTCAAGTCTACTCCAGAAACACAACTTCCAAACCACCTATTTAGATGCAAATTAGTTCAGTTAATTGATTCATGAGGTTTAAAAAAGTTGTGTGCCATGAAATGGTATTACAGACAAACAGTTATTCAGCTACTTAAAGAGGAGTTCCACCCAGGGGGTCCATTAAAAAAAAAAAAAATAAATAAAAGTCAGCAGCTACAAATACTGCAGCTGCTGACTTTTAATTGGAGACTTACCTGTCCCTGGGTCCAGCGATGTGGGGGATCGAAGCCCCGCTCCCACCCCTCCGCTCGTCGGCACCGACATTTCAACTGTGGGCGCCGGGCTGTGTCTTCACAGCCTGGCACCCACTGTGCATGCGCGAGCGGCGCCGCACGCCGTGATTGGCCTGTAATGGGTCCCAGATGATTGACAGGAGGGAGGGAGCAGAGCCGAGCCCTTCCCGTGCCGAGGGGGAAGTGATGTCACCAGCCCAGGCAAAGGAAGAGGCAGACTACGAGGGACCACCTAGCAACAGGCATTTAGAGGTAAGTAAAAAAAAAAGCCATCTCTTTGGATGATTTGCAGCCTTCTTCCACTAGCTTAGAAAGTATGCATTACTTTCTAATGGCAGTTAACAGTGACATTCATGTACTAAACAATTTAATTATCTGTCGATAATGCAGCCATAGCTTACCGGTTAAGAACTCTGACGGCCAGTGTAGCCATGGGAGCCACTTCCTGAAAGGCATGGGTTCGAATATCTGTGCTGGCTCTTAACAGTGAAGGTGCTACAGCTTGTAGGTTAAGTACTCTAAAGACCAGTGAAGCCATGGGAGACTTCCTGAAAATGTGGGGTTTAAACCTCATCTTGGACAAGTCACTTTATCACACTATGTCCCAGCCTCCGCTCCTTAGATTGTAGGAATAACATGAATTTGTTGCTGATATATGTATTCGGCTTGTAGAATATAAGAACAGCCACTCTGAACCATAGTAGAGTGGCTGTTTATACAAAACTATTATTCATACGATTATATGCTAAGAGTCACACATCCTTGAGTCCTCATCAGGGATTGAACCAGGGTCCTCACTGTGCTACCACAGAGGCAACACTTCATAATCTGAAAGCTTAACCTCCAGACCAACTCTCTGAATGTTACTTTTCGTTTGTTGATTTATGACTGCTGTTGTTAAAACTATTTGTAATATATTAAGGGATAGCTAAAGAATATTCCAGGTTTCGAACCAGAGCTTTCCTCCAAACCACCTATTTGAATGAAAATCACTTCAGTTTATTGATTCATGAGGTTTAAAAAAAGTTGTTTGCCATGAAATGGTATTACAGACAAACAGTTATTCAGCTACTTAAGAAGTGCTTTGGCCTGGTTGAAAGAAAGGCTCCTTGGTGAAAGAAACACCAGTCCCAGGCTTTGCTACTATTATCAAAGCAATTAGTAATACATTAATGTTTTTAAAAGCAAATGAATGAATGCTCCAGGATTCAAAACAAGGCCAACAGTAATTCTGAAGCATGTGTTGCTAAAGGCTCAAGCTTTAACCACTAAGCCATCTCTTTGGCTGATTTGCAGCCTTCTTCCACTAGTTTGGAAAGAATGCATTCCTTTCTAATGGCAGTTAACAGTGACATTCATGTACTAAAAAATTTAATTATCTGTTGGTAATGCAGCCATAGCTTGCAGGTTAAGTACTCTGACGGCCAGCGTAGCCATGGGAGACTTCCTGAAAGGCATGGGTTCGAATCCCTGTGCTGGCTCTTACCAGTGAAGGTCCTACAGCTTGCAGGTTAAGTACTCTGAAGGCCAGTGAAGCCATGGGAGACTTCCTGAAAATGTGGGGTTTAAACCTCACATTGGCACCTTGTGACCTTGGACAAGTCACTTTATCACACTATGTCCCAGCCTCCGCTCCTTAGATTGTAGGAATAACATGAATTTGTTGCTGATATATGTATTCGGCTTGTAGAATATAAGAACAGCCACTCTGAACCATAGTAGAGTGGCTGTTTATACAAAACTATTATTATTCAATCAATTATATGCTAAGAATCACACATCCTTGAGGTGAGCCTTCATCAGGGATCGAACCAGGGTCCTCACTGTGCTACCACAGAGGCGACACTTCATAATCTGAAAGCTTAACCTCCAGACCAACTCTCTGAATGTTGTTACTTTCCATTTGTTAATTTATGACTGCTGTCCTTAAAACTATTTGTAATATATTAAGGGATAGCTGAAGAATATTCCAGGTTTCGAACCAGAGCTTTCCTGCATAGCAGGCTACTAAAGACCCAAGCATTAACCTCTTAGCCATTGCTTCAGATGCTTAACTTAGCAACTAAACAAGATTTATACTGGGAATTATTTCAAAACTGCTCCAGAAACACAACCTCCAAACCACCTATTTGAATCAAAATTACTTCAGTTTATTGATTCATGAGGTTTGAGACTGTCATAAGACTTCCCGAAAGGCATGGGTTTGAATCCCTGTGCTGGCTCTTACCAGTGAAGGTGCTACAGCTTGCAGGTTAAGTACTCTGAAGGCCAATGAAGCTATGGGAGACTTCCTGAAAATGTGGGTTTAAACCTCATATTGGCACCTTGTGACCTTGGACAAGTCACTTTAGCACACTATGTCCCAGCCTCTGCTCCTTAGATTGAAGGAATAACGTGAATATGTTGCTGATATATGTACTCAGCTTGTGTATATAAGCAACAGCCACTCTAGAACCATAGCAGGATGGCTGTTTATACAAAACTATTATTATTCAAATTTGTACTATTATATAAAGGCCCATGCCAAAGATCATGCAGTTCTTGAGTTGACCCCCCCTCAAGGATCAAACCAGGGTCCTCACTGTGCTACCACACATGCAACACTTCATAATCTGAAAGTTTAACCTCTGAATGCAATTGCCTTTTGCTTGTTGATTTATGACTGTTGTAGTTAAATCAATTAGTAATATATTAAGAGATTGAAGGGCAACAAACTCAAGAATTTTCCAGGATTTGAACCAGGGACTCATTGTGCAGTAGGCTGCTAAAGACCTTAGCATTAACCTCTTAGCCATTGCTTCAGATGTTAAGCTGAGCAATTAACAAGATTTAAACTAGGAATTATTGCAAAAATGTTTGCCATGAAAAGTTATTCAGCTAGTTAGGAAGTGCTTTGGCCTGGTTCAAAGTAGGGCTCCTTGGCGAAAGAAACACTTCCCAGGCTTAGCTACTTGCAGCCATTGTCAAAGCAAATTAATGAATGCTCCAGGATTCACATTGAGGCCAACAGTATATCTGAAGCATGCATGTAAAGGCTCAAGCTTTAACCACTAAACCATCTCTTCAGGTGATTGGCAGCCTTCTTCCACTAGCCCAGGAAGCATGCATTATTTTCTAATGGCAGCTAACACTGACATTCATGTACCCAAAAAAAAAAAAAATGACAGGATCTGTGGGTAATGGTGCCATAGCTTGCAGATTAAGTACTCTGATGGCAAGTGTAGTCATGGGAGACTTCCTGAAAGGCATGGGTGACGGCGCTACAGGTTGAGTACTGCGAAGCTATGGGAGACTTCCTGAAAACCTCACATTGTGACTTTGGACAATTCACTTTATCACAGCAGTCAATCCTTAGATTGTAGGAATAAGATGAATGTATTGCTGAATAGGTATTCGGCTTATGTAGATAAGAACAGCCATTCTGAACAAGTAGAGTGGCTGTTCTGTACTAAAACTAGTATTTTTTTTATTTATACAGGCCATGCCAACAATCACATGTCCTTGAGTTAAGCCTTCATCAAGGCTCAAACTAAGGTCCTCACTGTGCTGCCACAGGGGCTACACTTCATAATCTGAAATCTTAACTTCTAAACCAACTCACTGGATGTGATCACCTTTCGCTTGGTTGATTTATGACTCCTGTCGTTAAATCAATTAGTAATATATTAAGCGCTTAAGCCCTGGTTCACATTGATGTGATTTGACATGTCAAATCGGCAGCAATTGCTGGCAATGGCAGCGTCCGAATCGGTCCGACTCCGCACCAATTCCCAAAAGTAGTTTCTGTACTACTTTTGGCGATTTCGGGGTGCGATTTCCATTGACATCTATACAAAAACCCGCACAGATGTCTCTGAAATCTCCCCGGAAGTCACGACTGACATGAGGGAATGAAATTGTGCGAGTTCAGCTGAACTCGCACGATATGATTCCAGCAGTCAGTGTGAACCAGGGCTTAAGGGTAACCTTAAGAATTTTCAAGGATTCAAACCGTGGCTACAGTTTGAGGTAGGTTACTAATGACTCAAAATTCACCTCTTAGCCATTGCAACAGATGCTAAACTCACTTCACTAGCTTTTGTAATATGCATGCATGCTCTCTAGGCAGCTGTCCCCACTTGCTCATGGAGAACTACCACAATTACTTCCGGTTCCGGCGCCGCATGGAGTAGCTGCTCTCCTCATCAGCTCCCGCAGCTCGACTCCAAAACCTGCTTATAAAACCAGATAACCCGGAAAAAACACCGCCACCTACCCCACGCCACCCCAGGGCACAGGATGGACCGTTTTCTTGAAAAAACCGGCACGCGATCGTACGCGGCCGCGGCGGCGCGGGCCCCACAGCCGCAAATCGAGGCCCCGGCTTCGGCCTGCACGGAACCTCACACAGAGCCAGAGCCTGATATGGAGGTAAGCGGCGCTGCGGCCCCCTCCTCACCTGCTGACACAAATCTACAACACACAAATCCACCTAGCACATCCAACATAGAGATGATAGCTCAGGCTGTGGCAGCCCTCCTCTCCCCTATGATAACAGCCTCGGTGGAGAAAGCAGTCAGCGCAGGCATGCAGCAACTACAAGCCCAACTAGGGGAACATGCCTCCAGACTTAATGAAGCTGAACATCGCATAACTAATGTAGAGGAAGAACTGTTCCACTCCCAATCCCAAATACAAGCCCTAAATAAAACCAACAAATATATCCTAGAAAAATTGGACGATTTGGAAAATAGATCCAGAAGAAGCAACCTGCGATTTGTGGGCGTCCCTGAATCGCTGCAACCCTCAGCCCTCACAGACCTATGCGCCAGACGCATCCCTGAAGCTCTAGGACTGCCAGGCCCCTGCACAGTAGAACGGGCACATCGCATGGGATCTTTTAACTCAGAACGTAAATCGCCCCATCCCATAATCGCAAAATATCTCAATTATTCGGATAAAGCCTACATCCTGCAAAAATTCAGGCAATCCAGATCTCTTCAAATCGACGACATGAAAATCCTAATTTTCGCAGATTACTCTATGGAAGTGTCTCAGAAGAGGAAAGCCTTTCAACGGATATGCTCGGAACTGCATCATCAACAACTCAAATTCACTTTGGCATTCCCAGCTACCTTCCGACTCAAAGCCCCAAATGGTGACCAACTCTCCTTCCAAGACCCAAAAGAAGCTGAGGCCTTCCTACGTTCGCTACACTCAGGCCCAAACATCAACCCATCTCCTAGAGCCGCCCCTATCAACCGTGCTCTAGACCAAAGGAGCCCACGCAAAGACTCTCCAAAACGCTTCAGAGCATCACTACCGGACCAACACCGCTCCACTCCACACTGAAGACCACAAGCACTGTCCCTTACTGCCAACCCTTACCGCCTCGCTCCTACGGCTATGGTGATCTGACTCTTAACGGGATATTCCCATTTTAGAGACGAAGTTAAAAGGTTCTCTTTCAAATTTATTCTTTCCTCCTTATCAGGCATGACAACTGCTGGTAGGCCATGCGTTTTCTCTTTCTCTTATGTTTTATACTTACAGTTTACATTTTAATAACTGGTAAATGTGTTCTTTATTTGTGATAACTAAGGTTTTGACTCGCTCCCCTGGCTCACCTGTGTTTCCAACCCCCCATGCCAATTATGGCACAACTCAAGCTGCCAAGGCGACTCACCCTTTTTAGCAAGGGTTTTCAAACATAACAGCCTCTGAGTCCTGCGATGGGAGCTGGAACACACAGACGACTCCATGCGGAAAAAAGTGAAGTTCTATGAATATGTTTTATTGTTTTTCTTTTTTACCCCCTCTCTTTTACATCCCTTCTTACACCACGCACCCCCACTTCAAGTCACACACTCCCTTAATGATCTAACAAAACATCGTTCAAACATAAAAACTCCCTCTACATCCCAGCCTACTTCCACACCACATCACCACTTGTCAATAGGCGAAAACTATACAATATCTTCACATACCCCCCCAGTGACCCCCCCCATATGAAACTAGTCTCCTGGAATGTTAAGGGACTTCGATCACCTAATAAGAGAATGAAAATCCTCCGTCACCTCAAAAGACTTAAAACAGATATTGCCCTACTCCAAGAAACCCACCTTTCCACCCCTGACTTCCATCGAATGAAAAAACTATGGGTAGGTACAGTATTAGGCTCAGACTCTAATGGACGCAAAGCAGGAGTCCTGATTCTCATCCACAAAAACCTGCCATGTGAGGTACTATCCACCAAAGCAGACGCACAGGGTCGCCTTATCTCAGCCCATATCAAAATAGGAACAAAGGAAATGATAATATCAAACATATATGCACCCAACAACCCCACAAAACAATTTTATAGTGAATTGTCAACATGGCTCCTCAGCGACCCGACCCTCCCGCACATTGCTGGCGGAGACTTTAACTCCACGATACACCCGATAGATGACAGATCCACCTCAAAACGCATATACCCCCCCTCTGATCCCAACTCACAAACTCTACTAGCCTCAACGATAGAATCTCTCCACCTACACGACATCTGGCGACTCCGACACCCAGCAGATAGAGATTTTACCTTTTACTCCAACCCCCACAACGTATTCACCAGAATTGATTATCTCTTCTGCTCAGACGACCTTCTACCACTGATATCAGACGCTGTCATTCACGACATTGCCATATCTGACCATGCACCTATCTCGACCACGATTGACAACCCTGACCTACACCCGAATCCTAAAATTTGGCGCTTCCCCTCATATCTCCATAACAACTCTGACTTCCGTCAGTACATGGAAAACGTCTGGTCAGAATATACTACTACCAATGACGAACACTCCGACAACCCCAATTTATTCTGGGAAGCAGGCAAAGCATTCCTTAGAGGCCGCATAATCTCATATGCAGCTTCCTTTAAAAGAAACGCACTCAATAAATACAAACAAGCCAGCTCCCAATTACACCTAGCCCAAAGATCACTCTACATCAATAACTCCAATGACAACAGGAAGGCATGGCAGTCAGCAAAACAATCTTTTGATACCTGGGCTGAAACTCTAGAAAAAACCAAAAAAGCACACATGGATGCCACCTTCCACAAATTCGGCAACAAGGCAGGTAAACTCCTTGCCAACTTATGTAGGGGACCCTACCGACCGACACACATCCCATCTCTCCGTGACTCACTAGGCAACATAAATACCACCCAAAAAGACATAAATAGAACTATGCTGCAATACTACTCATCCCTATACGGACCAGATCCCATAAACCCAACACAAGCACAATCCTTTCTTGAAAAAGTAACCCTCGCTCAAGTAACTCCCGCACAATTAGAAGCACTAAATGCCCCAATATCCCCCCTTGAAATCTCCGCTACAATCAAAAACCTTGCCCCCTCCAAAGCTCCAGGACCTGACGGTTTCACGGGAGAATTCTACAAGTCACTACAACTACTCTTAGAACCCACACTTCTTAAGGTTTATCAACACATATGGTCAGGAGGAACATACCTACCCACGGGTAATCAAGCCACTATCAAATTACTAGCCAAAAAAGGTAAAGACCCCCAAGAACCAGGCTCATATAGGCCAATCTCGCTGCTAAACCTAGATGTCAAAATCCTTTCCAAAATCATTGCTACAAGGTTAGCGGACATCATTCCCTCTCTGATACACCCTGCCCAATCAGGGTTCGTGAAAGGCAGAACTGCCACCATGAACATCAGGAAAGTAATGATGGCCCTGGAACACGCCAAATACAACTCAGAGGGTAAATATGCTATTATCACCTTGGACGCGGAGAAAGCCTTCGACAATGTCAGCTTCGAATGGCTTTCTCTGGTCATGAACAAAATGGGATTCTCCGGTTCCTTCACCCATCTTATTAACACTATGTATACCGCCCCAGCCGCTAGACTGGTAGCGGCAGGTCTCCTATCAGAAGAATTCCGCCTATACAAAGGAACTCGGCAAGGCTGCCCCCTATCACCTCTCCTCTTTAACATCGCGTTAGAACCACTATCCAGGTTCCTATCACATGTAGCCCCACTAAATGGCATCCCTATCGGCAAACAGGAAATCCGCACCTCACTCTTTGCTGACGATGTCCTTATATTCACAGCAAACCCCTCCTCTGACATGGTCACGATTAAGCAAATCTTTGACCAATTTAGATTATGCTCGGGCCTCCGCATAAACTATAATAAAAGCGAAATCCTCCCTCTAGGCACCGTATCCAATCCTCCCTGGACACAGAACTCCATATTCTCGGTAGCACATTCTCACATCACCTATTTAGGTATAAGAATAGGTAAACTACCCTCCTCTCTTTATCACCTCAATTACCCACCTCTACTCAAAAAGATCTCTCAGGAACTAACAAACTGGATGGATCTCCCTCTCTCGCTACTGGGAAGATGTCATCTAGTGAAAATGGTCAGCTTCGCCCGCCTACTCTATCCACTACAAACCATTCCTTTACTCCTGAAACATAAAGCTACAAAAATTCTAAATGAGGCAATATCCAAATTTTTATGGCGGAACAAGCGACCACGAATTGCACTCTCGAAACTATATCTTCCCAGGCGCGAAGGGGGCATTAGTCTCCCTAATGTCAGAATCTATAATTTAGCCTGCCTCCTGAGGATAAGTCTAGATTGGGTAGCACAAACATCTCGCTACTCCAACTTCTACCTCGAAACCGAAATGGTCAACCCATATTCCCTGGTAGCCCTCCTACACTGCAAGTGGAAAACCATCCCTCCACCCCTTCAACACAACCTACTACTCCGGGACACAGCAATTGCTTGGAGGGAGATCCGGAAAATTCTCAAACTGTCACCATTCATCTCCAGACATCTCCCAATACAAGGAAACCCGAGCTTTCCCCCAGGTCTGGAACGTCAACCATACAATTCTTGGCAACAAAAGGGCATCTCCAACTTTTCCTCGCTCTGTGACTTAGAATCCGGCCGCCCCATTCCTTACAAGTCATTAGCGGAGACATTCCAACTTCCACAGTCACACGTGTTCCATTATGGTCAATGTTTAAGCTTCCTCAAAAACGTCTGCAGAGACAATCAAAAAAGATTTAAAACGTCCCTATCGGACTCTCTTCTCTCAAAAGGCTCCTATAAAATTTCAGACATATATCAGCCTCTCCTCCTAAAAGCCATTCCCTCACTGGAGACCTCTTCAGTGGCTAATTGGACAAAAGACTTCCCGGAGGCCGACTTGGTCAACAAAATTCTTCAAGGCCTCAACACTACCCACAAGCTGGTACCCAATGAATCCTGGAGGGAAACCCAACTTAAGATCACACACCGGGCCCATATACCTTTCCTCTCGAACAAACAAGCTCAAACCTCCCCCACATGCCCCCTATGCATCCACCCCAGACCCTCCTTGACCCATCGCTTCTGGGCTTGCACATACATATCCAGCTTCTGGGACCAAGTTCTGCAATACATATTTGAGGTGACCCTGCTAAAAATACCTAAGGACCCCCTACTTCTCATTTTTGGGCACTGGGATCCCCAACTGCTACCCTGGTCTTCAATCTCTACCCCTTCATGCAAGGACTGGATTCTGATATGCCTCCTCTTCGCTAGAAGAGCCATATTAAAAAATTGGATCTCCAATTCCTGTCCCAACACCTCACAAATTAAAAAGGACCTCCTTCAGCTGCTCTACAAAGACAGGATCAACACGGACTACACGAATGAAAGAATCAGGACTCGCTTCCACCACAAATGGGGAACTTTCATGACCTCGGCACTCTCCCCCACGGAGATAGCCCATCTGGAAACTCTCTCTTTCCTTTACCATGAACCTCCCCCCCCCATCTCAGACGGAACGATCCTCCCAAACCAAGATTCTCCACTATATGGAATCCAACTTCTACCAAATACTACAATATAAAACAGGACGCCCTCACGCTCTTCAAAATTCCATATTCTCTACATACAGAAAAGTGGTGACCACAACTGTCACAAAAGACATAAACGATATCAACACAAAAATCACAATCAGCATTATCATCTTAACCTATAGTTATCATTTTAACCTGCATTTTTTACCCACAGGCTGCTTATCTTCATCTTCATCTAAAACTTGATATTGGTGCTCTTCCTTCTCACCCCCCCCCCTGATGTTGTTTAATTTGCACTACTTGACTCTTCCCCTCCCCCCCCCCCACCCTACGGGGGATACATCCAGTAATACTTCGCTAGCAACCTCAGGGAACCCCTCTCCCCCCCCACCCCTACCTAGATCCATCCAGTTTACCTCCCTTTTCCCACATAAAAGGTCAACTCTCTTCCCATTCCCCAGGTTACTTGTCTTTACCAACTGCTCTTTATTTTCTACCTCTGTATAGAGCTGATGTTTTCTTTGTTATTCTCTCTTTTTTTTTGTATAAAACACAAAATACAATGATACTGTCTTTTTCTTTTTCGATGTTATTCTCTGTATATTACACCTTTCAATAAAAATTTATTAAAAAAAAAAAAAAAAGAACTACCACAATTTACAGGTTATGTATTCTGAAGGCCAATGTAGATATGAGTGACTTCTTGAAAGAGCTTGTTCCAATCCCAATGTTGGTCCTTACTGGAGAATTTACCATTGCTTGGAGTTCAGGTGCTCTAGAGATCAGTGAGGCAATTGAAGACTTCATTAAAGAGTAGGATCTTATTGTGACCTTGGACAAGTCGTTTTATTATACAGTGTCCAAGTTTTCACACCTTATATTTTGGGGATTAGTGAATATGCATTTAGCCTGTCAGATAATATTCTTTTATATTAAAAAAAAAAGTAAAAATGTTACTCCAGGATAGAAAGGCTGTTTAAAAGTGTCTAGTATCATTACATATTTATTTAGACATTTTTCTTCTTTGCCCCAACATAGCCCTAAATCAATGACAGTCTGGCTTGATTAAGCAACAACCAGGGATGAAAGTATGCTCTTCCACCTTCTACTTCAGATGAGACATAATAATTTGAAATTGCAACATAAAAAGCCAAACTTTTGGATAAATTATACAGTGGGGACGGAAAATATTCAGACCCCCTTACATTTTTCACTCTTTGTTATATTGCAGCCATTTGCTAAAATCATTTAAGTTCATTTTTTCCTCATTAATGTACACACAGCACCCCATATTGACAGAAAAACACAGAATTGTTGACATTTTTGCAGATTTATTAAAAAAGAAAAACTGAAATATCACATGGTCTTGATTAGGACTTGATTAGGAAATCCACACACCTGTCTATATAAGACCTTACAGCTCACAGTGCCAGAGCAAATGAGAATCATGAGGTCAAAGGAACTGCCTGAAGAGCTCAGAGACAGAATTGTGGCAAAGGCACAGATCTGGCCAAGGTTACAAAAAAATTGATGCTGCTCTTAAGGTTCATAAGAGCACAGTGGCCTCCATAATCCTTAAATGGAAGACGTTTGGGACGACCAGAACTCTTCCTAGAGCTGGCCGTCCGGCCAACCTGAGCTATCGGGGGGGAAGAGCCTTGGTGAGAGAGGTAAAGAAGAACCCAAAGATCACTGTGGCTGAGCTCCAGAGATGCAGTCAGGAGATGGGAGAAAGTTGTAGAAAGTCAACCATCACTGCAGCCTCCACCATTCGGGGCTTTATGGCAGAGTGGCCCGACGAAAGCCTCTCCTCAGTGCAAGACACATGAAAGCCCGCATGGAGTTTGCTAAAAAAACACCTGAAGGACTCCAAGATGGTGAGAAATAAGATTCTCTGCTCTGATGAGACCAAGGTAGAACTTTTTGGCCTTAATTCTAAGCGGTATGTGTGGATAAAATCAGGCACTGCTCATCACCTGTCCAATACAGTCCCAACAATGAAGCATGGTGGTGGCAGCATCATGCTGTGGGAGTGTTTTTCAGCTGCAGGGACAGGACAACTGGTTGCAATCGAGGGAAAGATGAATGTGGCCAAGTACAGGGATATGCTGGACGAAAACCTTCTCCAGAGTGCTCAGGACCTCAAACTGGGCCGAAGGTTTACCTTCCAACAAGACAATGACCCTAAGCACACAGCTAAAATAACAAAGGAGTGGCTTCACAACAACTCCGTGACTGTTCTTGAATGGCCCAGCCAGAGCCCTGACTTAAACCCAATTGAGCATCTCTGGAGAGACCAAAAAATGGCTGTCCACCAACGTTTACCATCCAACCTGACAGAACTGGAGAGGATCTGCAAGGAGGAATGGCAGAGGATCCCCAAATCCAGGTGTGAAAAACTTGTTGCATCTTTCCCAAAAAGACTCATGGCTGTATTAGATCAAAAGGGTGCTTCTACTAAATACTGAGCAAAGGGTCTGAATACTTAGGACCATGTGATATTTCAGTTTTTCTTTTTTAATAAATCTGCAAAAATGTCAACAATTCTGTGTTTTTCTGTCAATATGGGGTGCTGTGTGTACATTAATGAGGAAAAAAAATGAACTTAAATGATTTTAGCAAATGGCTGCAATATAACAAAGAATGAAAAATTTAAGGGGGTCTGAATACTTTCCGTCCTCGCTGTGCATCTGTTCATTATATTTAAAGGAGCCATTTGGTAATTGTCATTAAAAGCTACTAAAGAACATACTATTTTCAAAGTGGAAAACAGTTCAATAACAGGTTCATTAGTCTGATAATGAAAGCCCCCTTGAAAAAAAATAAAGGTTAGAGTTCTAGATTTGTATACTTACAGCTGTAGTTTAAAATGATGCTGTTAAACTTCCAGGTGATTGAAGCTAAAGCTGAAGTTTTTTCTTCCCTCCCTCATCTACATTCTAATGAAACATTTAATTTAATGTAATTATATACCTTATTTTAGACCAATTGATGTCTCTATTTAAGGTGGGTACACACTATAAGAAAATCAGGCGAATGATCGTCTTGTTTTCTTCGATGTTTCACAGAAAGTCATAAATGAGGATGGAAATAATGTACGAAAATTCTTGTACGACAAAGGCTTTTTTTTGTTTGTTCGATTATTTCTGATCGTGCGCAGTCTTTTGTATCTGATTTTTCTTGTACGAAAAATATACACATTGAACAAAAATAGTTCGTTCTGTTCACATACAGGAAAAAATTTTGAGATTGTCGCTTGGGAAATTTTTGTTTGGAAAGTCTGAATTGGATTTTGAAAGTTGTGTACACACTATGCAAAAATCGAACGATCGTGCCTTGTACGGAGTTTTTCTTCAGATTTTCTCATAGTGTGTACCCAGCTTTAAGCTGGGCAATGTGCAGCCTTTAGTCTCTGTGCAATGTAGGCAGATTATGGGTGGTTGGAAGGGCCAGCTGGGTACTCCACTCAAAGGCCCTCAGCCCCGATACAAGTAATCAGGATCTCGGGAGGAGTTATACGACAAATATCAAAATGCCTTTAAGGAACGAATGTTAGTCTGAAGGAATGGGCATTCATAGGCAGGCTGCATATGTATGCAGACTACACTACTTAACACCCACATATGATGCTGAGTTTCATGATTTAAAAAAATGAAATACAATCAATATAAATGATGGGCCAAGGAATTAAGGCTTGGAAGAAAAGGACTAAGTGATGCTGGAGTATTCTACCCACCAGTGTATCCCTGGAAGACATCCTAAACAACATGGGTTCTAATTTACATTTCAGTTCTCACCTGTGATCGGAGCAGAGGTTAAGTACTCTGATGGCCATGATAGACTTCTTCTTTTTAAACGGCTGAGAAGATTGAGCATCTATCCTTCATACTTGCCCCACATCAGTGACTAACTCAGGGGTCTTCAAACTATGGCCCTCCAGTTGTTCAGGAACTACAATTCCCATCATGCCTAGTCATGTCTGTGAATGTCAGAGTTTTACAATGCCTAATGGGATGTGTAGTTCCGCAACAGCTGTAGGGCCGTAGTCTGAGGATCCCTGGACTAACTGGATAGTCAAGGCAGGATCATTATGACAACCCTAGAGACAGCACTTCTAAAAAAAAAAGTGAAATACCCTGGTGAGAACCCTTCAATGGTATTTGCCATTTTCTGACTTCCATGCCAGTAGCACTTAACTTGCTCTGCTTCAATACAAGTGATGTCCCTGGAACTAACATGCATCACAGAAATTGGAGATGTAATAAGAAAGCTGCCACTCTCTAACTTGGGTATTATATTTTGAGGCAATCTATCTTCAGTATCCAGAAACCCCAACATACCCAGAAAGGCTTAGTCAGGCAGGCCATACATTATACCTTTTTTGTTTTCGTTCAACTAGCGGTTTGAATGAAAAAAAAAAATGTGCTGATTCTCCCATCAACACACTCGGTGTTGATGGAGGAATCCTTCCTGCAGCACCATTGTGTTTTTGCCATCCCCACCAACAGAATACAATGAACAGTGATCTTGATTGTTATCAGCAGTCCATAAATTCTGTCTAATGCCGCGGACTTTTCGACCGGACTGGTCCGACGGACTATCCAACGGACTTTCGGCGGACTTCCAACTGACTTTCCCAATGAACGGACTTGCCTACACACAATCACACCAAAGTCCAACAGATTCGTACGTGATGACGTACGACCGGACTAAAATAAGGAAGTTCATAGCCAGTAGCCAATAGCTGCCCTAGCGTCGGTTTTCGTCCGTCGGACTAGCATACAGACAAGCTGCCTTTTCGATAGGAACTGGGCGCAGCGAAGTTCCGACGTAAAGATTTGAAACATGTTCCAAATCTAAAGTCCGTCAGAAAAAGTCCGCTGCAGGGCCGATGAAGTCCACACACGGTTGAATTGTCCGTTGGACCAGTCCGGTTGAAAAGTCCACTCATGTGTACCCGGCATAAGAGTGTCAATATTCAAGAACACTGATGAAAGTTAAATTAATGCCTCATATTGTCAATTTATTGATTTACCTTCCACAACGAAATTTGATGACAGTGTATTTTTTATTAATGTATTAGTTATACAGACAAACACACCAAAGACATGGTATATGACAGAATGGAATTGTGGTGCTAAACAATATTAATGGTGCTCTTTTTGAGGATTGTATAAAAAGACACTTTATTATACATTTATGCAAGAGCTTTGGTATTCATCTTTGAGTAGTAGATACACAAATACATTACAAGAACAAATAAGACACAACTGTGTGATCTAAAGACAATAAAAGTGACTTTTTACACCATTACATATACACTTACAGTAGAAGAAAATACAGTATAAAATGAAAAGACATATTTTGGAAATATATCTGCTTATGAGAAAATGAAACATTAAAAACACATTTTTTCCAATGTTGACTTTTACACATAAATAGAACAGACCAAACCAACATGTAGAATTGGAAATTACAGTGGATTGATGTTATCTAATGAAATATTGCAAACATAGAGTATTCTATAGCAATACGTTGAGTTCAACACTTGGTCATAGAAATTAAATATATAGTCTGACTGAACACAGTGGATTAAAGAATTTTACATTGGGAGTGCATTATTAAAGTGGCTGAAAGTAGAGATGTTTCTGTTGGCTACATCAACCAGATCCTGCGTATCTTTTCCCCAATTTGCATTTATAACAAAATGTGCAAAATATGTTTTACTTCATACATTATTATTCATGATGCCTTTTGCTCTTTAGGGTCAAAGGTCAATTAAAAAAAAAATTGTCTCCGTATGTGGTCCCAGAGGCCCAGATGAAAGTCAATGGTGTGTTACCTTAAGAGCCCATTCACACAGGGACGACTTGTCAGGCGACCTAGTCGCCTGACAAGTCGCCTCCCGTTCTGTGCTATGGAACCGTTCTAAGGGGAGCGACGCAAGTCGCTCCGACTTAGAAAAAGGTTCCTGTATGACTTCGGGGGCGACTTGGGGCGACTTGCATAGACTTCTATACAGAAGTCGTTTTGCAAGTCGCCCGGGCAGTCGTTTGCAGGTTGCCTCGCTGAGGCGACCTGCAAGTCGTGTTACCCCTGTGTGAATGGGGTCTCACAGTTCTCCATTTGTAATGGGATAAAAGAAGAATCGGGTTGCCGACTGCCCCCCTTTTGTTCGTACTCATCTTAGAGCCCTTACTTAGGAGGATTAGGTCAATTCCTAATATTCACAGGATCAACATAGGCAGTTGAGCACAAGCTCTTGGCATGTGTGAACAATGTCCTGTTCTACATACAATTTCCAACCATTTCATTACCTAATATATTGGCAGGACTGAAAGAATGTGGACAAATTTCAAAAATTTCTTTTCACATGATTTTTGGAGAAGAATGTTGGTTCTTATCTACTATTACTTCAGGTGTTTTGGTGCTTAAAGTGCATGGCAAACCGACAGGTTCACTTAATTGCCACCCCTCCACAACCACCAAGGGAAGATAGTCATGTGATCCATCTTACCCAGAGGTAGTGGATATCTCTTTGCTCTGGCAGGTGCATGGAGTAGCTGTGGAGCAAACTGAAGGTGAATAAATCTAATGGTGATTAGGGGCTAGCAATTGAGGTAGACCCCTTTCACACTGGGACGCCCAGTTGTTAGTGCTAAAGCACCGCTCGTTTTAGCGGCGCTTTTCGACCACTGGCAGGGTGCTTTTTATAAAAGAAAAAGGTAAAAAGTTCCATTTTCCAGCACATTCAAATCACTTTTAAGGAAATTTGGAAGCGCTGCCCATTCATTGCAATGAGCAGGGCGTTTTGAGAGCGCTAAATACAGCGCTCCCAACCCACCCCAAAGATGCTGCTTGAAGGACTTTTCAGAATGTCCCACAAGAGCACCGCCCTAGTGTGAAAAGACACACTGCATGGAATGTGAGGTGCTTTTCAGAAGCAATTTCTAGCGCTAAAGCACCTTAAAACTGCCTCAGTGTGAAAGTAGCCTTACCCTGATCTTTTGCCCTGCCATTCAACAGATCAACATTTCCAAACAGCTATTATGGTAGCCTCAGCTTTTTAGAAAGATATACTTTCCAGCATGTATGCATGTGAGATAGGGACCTTAGACTGTAATCTCCTTGAGGGCAGCAACTGATGTGAATGTACAATATACGTAAAATGCTGATTAAATTGTCAGAGCTTTATAAATAACTGTAATAATGATAACATTGGAACATTATTGTATCTGATAATGACAATTTACATTCAGTAGCGCTTTGTCTATAGCAGTTATTTGATCATACACTCAAAGACTATTGTAACAAAGATTCACTTGTACTCACAGTTGTCTTTATTGCTTTATTGTTACTATGGTTTTGTAGAGAGAAACATTGTGACTAAGGGCTCTTTCACACGGGGCGGATCAGTGATGATCCGCCCCGTGAACACCCGCTGGCTCAGCGGGGATCGCTCCGCCGATCCCCGCTGAGCAGAAAGATGACAGGTCCATCGCTGCACGCTGTGCAGCTACGGACCTGTCAGAGCGCCGCTCTCCCCTATGGGGGATCGGATGATGACGGACCGTAGTGTCCGTCGTCACCCGATCCGATCCGAAAACGGATGGAAAAGTAGGTTTTTCCTCCGTTACACTTTTCGGATCGGAGCGGCGTCGGATGTCAGCGGACATGTCACCGCTGACATCCGACGCTCCATAGGGATACATGTATGTCCGTTTTTCATCCGAAAACGGAAGGATGAAAAACGGACATACGGATCCCCCGTGTGAAAGAGCCCTAAATTGGCCACATACAATTATTAGGACATGTAGATGTTTCATCAAGAAAAGGTGTCATCCTTAAACCTGCTGGGGCCATATATAGTCTTCAATGTGTCACCTAAAGCCATGTAACTATATCCAAACAAATCCTTTTGTCAGAAGTTCTCATTATCACAACCCCTGGAGAAGCCCTATAATCCCAATATTCACCTGAATGTCCTGGTCTATGGAAGAAATTAAAGCACACCATGCTTTGCCTATGCAAGAGTTGTAGGATCAATCTTTGCTAATGGATGTGTGAAAATAGCAGTAAAAGTCAGGAAAATTGTCATTAATTGTTGGCAACAACATCACAGACATTGTACAAATCTACAGTTTAATTCAGCACAGATAAAAGGTACTGAATGATGAAAGGAATAATTTATTCATCAGAGTTTCTGGAAGTCAATTTAAAAGTTATCTGTTTTTTTTTTTTTATTATAGCAAAAAGTAAAAAATAGTGTTTTTTTTCAAAATTGTCACTGTTTTTTTGTTTATAGCGCAATAAATAAAAACCGCAGAGGTGATCAAATACCACCAAAAGAAAGCTCTATTTGTGGGAAAAAAAAGGACGCAAATTTGGGTACATCGTCAAACGATCGCGTAATTGTCAGTTAAAGCGACGCAGTGCCAAATTGTAAAACGTGCTCTAGTCTGGAAGGGGGTAAAATCTTCCGGGGCTGAAGTGGTTATACAATTAGAATTCATCCATAACCATCCCTTAGCTTACAGTGCTTACAACTCTAAAACCTAATTTATTAAGGTATTAAAAAATTTGGACCGGTGGTCTATTTAATTTTTTAGACAAGTTGCACAGTAGAGTATTAGGACCAATTTATAACTGCAGAGAGGAGGTTTGTTAATTCCCCTGTGCAGGGTAAAGAATAAATACTGAATATGGGTTAGATGCTTTGGACACTAGTTCTGCAGCTTTCACTTTGATCTGGAACAAAGTGTCCGTATAATGAAAAAGTTTTTTTTAGTTTTTTAGCTTAAAAAAAAGTATGGACGGATTAAAACACATCAGTTTATACTGTACATTGCTGTCTTTGTCCCATTGGGGAGATTTCTCTTCACTTCTTGTCCCAGAGACCCAACAGGAAGCGAGAGAAAATGTTACAAAGTGAGGGTAATTCTCCCCTTATGCCCCGTACACACGGTCGGATTTTCCGACGGAAAATGTGTGATAGGAACTTGTTGTCAGAAATTCCGACCGTGTGTGGGCTCCATCACACATTTTCCATCGGAATTTCCGACACACAAAGTTTGAGAGCTTGCTATAAAATTTTCCATCAACAAAATCCGTTGTCGGAAATTCCGATCGTGTGTACACAAATGTGACGCACAAAGTGCCACGCATGCTCAGAATAAATTGAGAGACGAAAGCTATTGGCTACTGCCCCGTTTATAGTCCCGACATACGTGTTTTACTTCACCATGTTTAGAAAGATCGGATTTTCCGACAACTTAGTGTGACCGTGTGTATGCAAGACAAGTTTGAGCCAACATCCGTCGGAAAAAATCCATGGAATGTCCGATCAATGTGCGACCGTGTGTACAGGGCATTAGACAACTGTCACCAGAACAAGGTGTCCTCATTTATACCTGGACAAATAGAAAGGTGAATCTGCCGAAAAGGGGCACAAACAGCAATACAAATTGTATCCAACTTTAATTTCTAGTACTCAGAGACATCTTTTAATAAAACTACAGCAATATGTATGTGAAAGTCCCAAAACTTCCCACATATGACCATTTAATGGAAAAAAAGCAGCCTAGTAGATACATGAGTTTTGCTAGCTCTAAAGGAAATTAAAAAGAGATGGCGCATGTAGATTGCAAGGTGTATGGCCAGCACTAGCGTTTCCTGTGGTGAGCAGAGATTTCAGTTCTCCATACTCATACTCTTAGACCGTTCTGCTACCTTTGACACAGTTGACCACCCATTCCTCCTTAATAAACTGCACTCCATTGGCCTCCGTGACTCTTCCCTGGTTCTCCTCCTACCTATCTCTGTGCACTTTCAGTGTCACATACAACATCCTCTTCCTCTTTCTGTTGGGGTACCCCAAGGCTCTTTCCTTGGGCCCCTCCTATTGTCTCTCTATATAAAAAATAAAATAAAAATACCGCGCTCGGAGCACTAAATTGAATAAGGGTACAGCTGCAACAAAAATTACAAATATCAGCGTGATACTCCAAAACAAAAGAAATAATAAGTGCGCTTGCAATACTAATTGTTTAGTAATAATGAATCATAAAAAATATTTAAATCACAAAATATTAGTGAAAGTTCTGAAAACGTGAATAAAAATTCATTCACAAATGAAACACAGTGATAAAAAGTCAGTGATAAAAATGATGTGCATCCAATAGATGGGGATCCAACATCCAAAGTCCAACCACCTCAACCCACATAAGAGGGAAGGTGGAAGAGCAAGATGTGAGGGAAAAACATCCGAACTTCGGGTGCATCCAGGTACCAGTGGGATTGAACGCTTACCGGAGTTGGTGGACCTCCTCTGTGGCAAGGTCAGACAAGCAAGCAGATACAACCCTCTGCAGGGATAAGCGGGCTCCCACGTCAGAATCCTCAGGTGTTTGCGATATTCCCAGGGCAGACAGGTCACTCTGCAAAACACTCACTGGTCCAGGGGGCCGCGAGTATAAAAAACAAAAGCTCCGATGGTGTAGTATGAATAAAAACAAGCCTTTTTATTGCATATAGGTGCGGGGAACACTCCACCGCAATAAAACATGTTAAAAAGCCGGCAAACAAAACAGTAACGAACACCCGTGTAAAAGATAGGGCTATCAGCGTGATGGCATATCGTGCGCAGCCACGCCCTACATGTTTCGTCATAAGTGACATCTTCAAAGGTGCCTTTGCCCCTCTCTGCCAATCCCTTCACTGGCTTCCCCTACCCCATCGTATAAAATTCAAAATACTAACCACAGCATACAAGGCCATCCACAACATCGTCCCCAGCTACATCACCAACCTCATTTGTAGATATTGCCCAAATAGCCATCTCTGCTTCTCCCAGGATCTCCTGCTTTCTAGCTCCCTTGTTTCCTCCCCCCATGCTTACCTCCAGGACTTCTCCAGAGCCTCTCCCATGCTCTGGAACTCCCTGCCCCAGTATGTCCAGTTAGCTCCTACCCTGTCCGCCTTTAGGTGATTCCTGAAAACTCACTTATTCAGGGAAGTCTACCCCACCTCCACTTAAGAACTGTAATTTAGTCACCTCCATCAGATCATCCCCTGCAGCTATTATCTTTTGTACCAGCTCCATGAGCAGGGCCCTCCTATTTCTTCTGTATTGAACTGTATTGTAATTGTACTGTCCCCCTTTCTATTTAAAAGCTTTACATAAACTGTTGGTGCTATATAAATTCTGTATAATAATAATATTTCAGCCATTAAAATGACAAATGTATATGAAACAGCCATGTAAACAATTACATGATATGGACACTCCTTGGTAAACGTAATTCAAGGTTGTAAATGTAACCCATTGTCTGATTTTCTGTTCAGCTCTGACAATAAATCACAGATGATCACATATTACTACATTCTAATCAATAGTAAGATATTGAGTGGCATATAATGGATGCTGGATAAAGAAAAGAAGGATGTATGAGTTACAGAGCCTTCATTGCCAAATAGATTCTCCAATACCACCCAACATACTACCAGCCTAAGGAAGTTCACCAAAGCATTATGTAGTTCTCTTCAACTGAAGCACTGGTCAGGAATTTATCTGCATGCTGGAAAATATTTCACCAGTGGTGACATTTCCCCATAGCAAAAACGCCCTGCCCCTTCTAACGTCTTGCCTTCTTCAAAATAGCTGTACTGCCAAAGGATGCATTTATTCTACATTATGGAGAAGTCATCAGAAGAAAGGAACAACATTATTTCTCCTTTTAATGGCTGAAACATCTGGAATTTCTGCTTGTCACAACAATCGCTAATGCTGGCCATACACCTTGCAATCTAAATGAACAATTTCTATTTAGTGTCTTTGAGATTTAGCAAAATGAATGTATCTACTTAGGTGGGCTCTCATACAGAGGCGGAACCGGGGGGGGGGGGCAACGGGGTAATTGCTCCCCCTGAGAAAATATTACTGACTCTGAGGCTGAGCGTGCCCCGGGAATTCAGAGCCGAGGTCGGGATGGCACACAGCCATTCTCAACATTAGGAATTACTGCCCAGACACATCGGGACCGGACACTCTGCCCCCTGTACCACCCCCAGCAGTTTTCCAGCCTCTCTCCTGCAGGCTGCTGCTTGAGTAGGTGGGAGCCTCCTGGTTTCTGCTGCTTGGGTGGGAGGGATGGGGATGTGCCTGCCCCCCAAAATCGCACCCGCCTGGAAGAGGGAGATGTGAGCAGCTGAGCAGAGGGAATGTGAACTTCCTGGAGGTAAGCTCTACTAACAGTACACTGTGAATTTGTTTACAGGTACCTCTATGCTAAGTCTGCTGAGTTACTGCAGTTTAGCATAGAGGAGCTGTTAGCTGACAAATGAGATTGCATCTCCTTTTCATGTGGCACAGTGAGAAATTGGGCTCATTAAAGCATTGTGACTGCCCCCTGGTGTGTCCCCTCCTGACCCCCTCAGTGTTTGCCCTCCTGACTCCCCTGGTGTGTGCCCTCCTGACCCCCAGTGTGTGCCTCCTGACCCTCCCCTGGTGTGTGCCCTCCTGACTCCCCCAATGTGTGCCCTCCAAACCCCTCCCCCAGTGTATGCCCTCCTGACCTACCTGGCGTGTGCCCTCTTGACCCCGTACTGTGCCCTCCTGGCCTCCCTGGTGTGTGCTCTCCTGACTCCCCTGGTGTGTGCCCTCCTGACCCCCAGTGTGTGCCTCCTGACCCTCCCCTGGTGTGTGCCTTCCTTACTCCCCCGGTGTGTGCCCTCCTGACCCCCAGTATGTGCCTCTTAACCCTCCCCTGGTGTGTGCACTCCTGACTCCCCCAATGTGTGCCCTTTCTGACCCCCCTCCCCCCAGCGTGTGCCCTCCAAAACCCTCCCCCAGTGTATGCCCACCTGACCTCCCTGGTGTGTGCCCTCCTGACCCCCTACTGTGCCCTCCTGACCCCCCCCCGTTATGTAAGCAACACCTTATTTTCTGGCAGTGCCCCTCCCAAGACTAGACTCTGGATCCGCCCCTGCTCTCATACTACATAATTGTTCACTCATCTAAAGAAGATGAGTGTATTTCCAGCTTAAGAGATATAAACATGATCCCACTTGCCAAAAACACTTAACAGAAATCATCTGGCCTTTTTAAGGAAACCAAGCCTTTCAATGGTACAATGTATCACTTATGTAGCCCTCAGAATAGATCTAATTCATCCTAGTCTGGTAAAATTGTCATGTTCTTTACATGGAATAAAGCCTGCTCTTTGTATGATCAATATTTGCTCCAGATCTTAAACAGATGGGATGGAGTCTGGAGCCCTTCCTGCAAAAAGGAAATTGCATATGTGTGCATCCATCTCTACTATTCCCTACATTGGTTTTGCTTTTGTTACCTCTAAATATCTAAAATTAAGCAAAAGAAATGCGTGCACTAGTCTGCAAATATTAGCTGCATGCACAAAAGGTGTATGTAAAAATTATTAAAGTAAATTTAGTGCTGCGTTTTGAACCAAATGATGCACTCAATAAAAATAACAATGCTGTAACAGTAATGATTATGATGTTAAAAAAAGGGTCATTAAAAGTCAGTGAAACAAGCAATATAGCCAAAGAATGTTTGTGCTTGAAAATCAACGATGGGGCAAAAGCGTGAGATCAAAATGTGAATCCAAAGTGGTAAAAAATTAGGCACTCCCACCAAGTGTTTGCTCTCACCTTATAGAATTTGACCCCCATTACAAGGGTCAAACCAGCATATTTAGATGGCTATCTTCAAATGTGATTTTTCATATAAGTTCTCCCTCAATCTCCACAAACCATAAAAGGCTCAACAAAGAAGTATATTGTATCATAGTGTTCACTGTTATAGTTTTATTAAGCCAAACAAATAAAAATGTACTCACATGGATCAAAGAAATACAGCCATTGAACCACTGCGAAGCAACTGCTGAACTGTGAAGCTGAGATCACTCCCACACATACAGCTGGTACAACCGCTCAGGGATGGTAGATGGATCAATGCAAGCATCCCTCACTCAATGTCTTTCACTCTCCTGGATTGCTGCAACTCCTCCTATCCTGACATCATCGGGGGCACGATTGTTATTTTATTTTTATTGAGTGCATAATTTAGTTTATAGCGCAGCACTATACAGTGGCAAAAATACTTTTTTTTGCCTGCTTACAGTGGCAAAAATACTTACAAAGAAATGAAAGGCCTCTCATTTTTATCATGGATGTATTTTAAATTATAGAGACAGAATATCAACTAAAAATGTAGAAAAAACACATGATACAAATGTTATAAATTGAGTTGCAGACAGTTCAGTGAGTAAAATAATTATTTGATTCCCTACCAACCAACAATAATTCTGCCTCCCGCAGACTGGCTACAGTATATGCCCATGTGGTGCACAGATTAGTCCTGTCAATTTAAGAAGGTGCTCCTAACAACAACTCGTTATGTATATAAAAGACACCTGTCCACAGAACCTCTTTTTTCCATTCAAACCTCACTATCATGGGCAAGACCAAAAAGCTGTCCAAGGACATCAGGGACACGATTGTAGACCTACACAAGACTGGAATGACCTACACAAGACCATTAGCAAGAAGCTTGGTGAGAAGGAGACAACTGTAATGCCCTGTACACACGATCGGATTTTCCAACAACAAAATCCATGTTTTTTTTCCGACGGATGTTGGCTCAAACTTGTCTTGCATACACACACAGTCACACAAATCTTGTCGGAAATTCCGAACGTCAAGAACGCGGTGACGTCCAACACGTATGACGAGCCGAGAAAAATGAAGTTCAATAGCCAGTGCGGCTCTTCTGCTTCATTCCGAGCATGCGTGGAACTTGTGCATCGGAATTGTGTACACACGATGATTTTGTTGTCGGAAAATTTGAGATCCACATCTCAAATTTTGTGTGATGGAAATTTCGATGGAAAATTTCTGATGGAGCCTACACATGGTCGGAATTTCCGACAACAAGCTCCCATCAAACATTTTCCGTCGGAAAATCCTATTGTGTGTACGGGGCAACAGGGTCAATCAAGGGGAGCCTTGCCCAAATAACCACAATTCGGAAAGGGCAAGACTTCAGTTTTAGAGGGTTAATTTAACACCATACTTATTATTCCATATTAACAAACAACAGATTACACCTGAACTTATCATGTCACTCATGGACAAACTATGAACATCAAGCTATCATGATCTTTACTAAATGCATTAGACTACCCACAGGCCAACAGAGGGCATGAAACAGAGGCCAACTGCTGCCAAGATAAAACCCTCCAATGAAGCCATAACAATAAGCATAATCAGAGAAGGTGTTTAGGGCCAGATGAATGGAAGACATTCAAGATCAGTAATTGCACCCCAAGCCATGACTTAGGGTGAACCTGTGCTTTGCCCATAGCACTTTACAGCAGTATATAGTTACTATTCTTTCACTCTCCCACCACTCCATTCAGCAACCAGACGTCCTGTGTAAGCTAAGAGTTGCAGCTTACACAGGCCTATGGACACACCGTGTGATTGTTTTTAGAATTACCAGGTATTTCCTTTGGCTCATGTCACTAAGCAGAAAAGGAAACATGACAAGTGGGTTTATGCTGGGGAAAAGTAGGGGATTAAATCAAACCCTTTGCTTTGCATTAAATGAAGCCCAGTGTGCTTCCAGTAGATACCCTCAAACACCCCCATAGGCAGGGAAAGTAGCATGACTTACGATCTAACTTTGCCCTACAACTTCAGTCCGACTTTGATCCTAATTTGATCCTATTTTGTGTGAATTTTTACCCTCTATGGCATTGAAGTTGTATCAAAGTCAGACCAAAATAGTGCAGGAACCATTTCTAAAGTAGGAGTGAAATGTGTCGGATCAGTTAAGACTACTCTCATAGGGAAACATTGAACTTGACATGCCATGCGACTTGTGCTCTCGCAAGTCAGATCCCATGTCGTACCAGTGTGAACTAGGCCTAACTCTAAACTGTAAAGCTAGAAAAATACCTCTTTAAAATCTTTTCATGACTTGGCATACATTAGCCAAAGTGCCCTTTCACCATAGCTCAAGGAGCCCTCCAGGCGATTTCTCCAGTGTAGATACATACAACAATATAAATACTTTTTAATAATGAGTAATGAAAGGTTAGAATCCCTTGTACGTTTGAATTACTGTCTGCTGTCACTGAGGCAATAACGGCAAATCTCCCTAATGGAGACCCAAAATTGACAAAACTACTTGGTGGTGCAGTCCACAGAAGATATGACTTTCCACAAGTGGAATTCCGAAAAGAACAGTTAGAATTTTAGCTTAAATTTTGAAAGCTCTCTGAAGAACGCATATAAATGAAATAATTATTCTACTTATGATTCCTTCCAGGTTCATCTACACAATTGACCTTTATTTTAGTGTAGTTATACATGTGATTTTTTTTTTCACAGCAAACTGTACTGAAATGCATATTGATTATCTGACTATCCAAGTCACAGCCGAGCACTTATTATGAACACAAACTGCCAAAATGTCTCCATAAATCTTTATTGACCAACATAAGGCTAAGGCCTTATATTATATTGTCTTATGTGTTCTCCTGACCACATCTTCCTAGAAAAGAAAGAAAGTGCATGCATCAGCACTCTGCGGGTGTGGTACACTTTACACCCAAGCAGGCTACACTGGGAATACTTTGTTTTCTGATATTGGCACCTGAGCAAAAGAATTGCAAGTGCTCTCTTCCTCCTCAGTCTTCCTGTTGGATGTTAAGTGTGCAGCTATGGCTTGCATTTCTCCACCATTGCGATTCAGCACTGCTCTTTCCGAAGTTGCATTGTTGGACCCTTTAGGTTCCAGGTCATGGCAGTGGAACATCTGAAGCAGACATCTTCTGAACTGTGAAAAGACGGAAAGTGTTAACTCTAAGTATAAATATTCAAGAATATGGTCAAACTATGAACAAGGCAAATATTTAAAGAGTTTTGAATGGGAAGGGTTAGAACCTCTGGATTTTTTAAACATCTTCATCCCTGTTGGAGACATGGAAGGATGAGAGAAGAAATCTCTCCACAAGGCACAACACAAGCAGAGAGCTAGTATTTTTGAAAGAGGGCCAACAGTGGCAGTCACTGTATGTTTTTTTTCTTTAAAATTAAATTTTTATGGAGTTAATCATAACTTAGAAGCTTTCCCTTTCCCCTCAATCTAATAAAAGTTTTATGTTACATATTGACAATGCTTATTTCCTATTAGACTTGAAAACTATCCCACTCCTCCAGACTACTAAGCAGGTCTGGAAAAATTTTTGAAGGCAAATTAAAGTCTGCCGAACCATTTGAATATGTATATATACACAAATCAAAATAAATTGCATTACATAATAGAGGTACTTTTCATTTTTATACCTTGGCCACCAAAGTAGATCTAAACCCAATCACAGATCTCATATAATGTTCAACATGCTTATGTCATTTCAAAAGTTGTTTAAAATAATGTTGTATAAAGAAAAGTGCAGCGCTAAGAAGTGTGAAAGTAGTGGATGATATTAATTCATATCATACAATAAATAATATTAGTCAGTGCGTGGAATCCATAGATACATGATGTCATATGGTGAACATTCTAAATCGTATACATTGTGTCCATGACACAAAAAGATGTATTGTGACACACTTATAATTGGTGTTCTGAATGAAATAAGTCTGTGAAAAAGTAAAGTCCTGAAAGATGTATAACACCAGGAAGTGTAGAAAAAATATGAAGTGTTGATAGAAGATCCACCACCGCTCTTACAGGGTGCTTACCAGAAAGATTGGACACAGATGGGTATACACCCACTGTGTCAATCAAGCTTGTAAAGTGGGGATCCTCAATGGTATCGGTTACTATAAATGCAAATCCAGGTGACCCGGGTACTTGCAAGGATATATATAGCAAAGAGGGCAGGTCCAATCAGGCATCCAAAGTATATGTGGAAGGAATGTGAGAGCACATAGCGTAATACTGCATAAAAAGCTTAAAACATGTTTATTGAAGATAAAAAACACTCATATTTCTGAAGAGTAAAAACAGCACTTATTACATAGATGCTATGGCAGTGTCAGTGGTGTCAGCAATCCGTCCCGACGCGTTTTGTCCTAAAGGACATCATCTGGGGTACCACACCACTGTATACACTGCCTTTTATATACAATAAGAGACCCCCATGCTAAAACATGGCTCCAATCCGTAGTGTCGTTCGGTGAGAACGACTTCCAGGTATGCGAAAATGGCGCTGGCCGCGTGCGCTGCAAGCCTCGCTTTGGATGAGTGTATTGGAACGCATGGATGTACAATGTCGTAGTAATATCATGCGTTCCAAGCCTCACTCACAAGGCACAAGCCCAAACCACGTCAGTGTATAGCTGACGGCGTGTGAGTAGAGGAGCCAGCGTCGTGACGTCACTTCAAGCCTCACTGTGAACGGGGAATAAATGGAACACACAAAGGGGACGTCTTGATGTTTACAACAAGACGCTTACCAAAGGGTTTACATAAATTAACTAATGCGGAGGGTCTTACTAAAAAATGTATATATGAAAATACTATATAAAATTAAAATATATGTACAAGGTCATATATCCAAGGTGGACATATAATAAGAATAAAGCATGTCTCACCCGTTCCTACAAATGGATAGTCTGAATGTATGTATTCATAGACCATATATTTATCTAGTTTTCATAGCCGAAACAGCAAAATGTATATATTGATAAACCTTACATAATAGGTAACATTTAGAGATGACGAAGAATATTTGTCCAGAAAGATTTGAAAAATATGAAAAATATTAAAAATATAAAAAATATTTAAAAAATATATAAAAAATATGTAGAGCCACGGTCTAACATGGAGATTTAAAGTGACAGATACAAATTATATAGACCAAAATGACAGATACATATTCTGAAACAATTCTATGGATAATGTGGATTATAAATATTGTCCAAAACGGACAAAAACATTTGTGGTTCAAGAAAAGGGACAGACAAGAGAAGGCATACTAATTTAAGATTGATTAATAAAGGCGTTAATGTCCCACTCGACATTAAGCCCCAATGGCGAGTGGGACTGGAGCTCGTATATCCAGTAGGTCTCTAATTGTGATACGCCATGAGTCAGAGCCCCTCCGCGCCAGGGGGGAACATATCTGTCGATAATGAGAAATTGTGATCCGGACGGATCTCGATTGTGGTACTGTCTGTAGTGTCTAGGGACAGTATGTTTGGTATCTCCCCCAATTATTTTTGCTACATGTTCACCTACCCGAGTGGAAAAAGTCCGAGTGGTACGACCAGCATAGTGTTTCCTGCATGGGCAGGTAATAAGGTATACAACATGCCTCGTTGCACATGTACAGAACATTTTAATTGGGTAGATTTCATTAAATTTGTTATTAAACCAAAAATAATTGTATGTTGTGGCAAACTCTAATGCCCCGTACACACGGTCGGACTTTGTTCGGACATTCCGACAACAAAATCCTAGGATTTTTTCCTACAGATGTTGGCTCAAACTTGTCTTGCATACACACGGTCACACAAAGTTGTCGGAAAATCCGATCGTTCTAAACGCGGTGATGTAAAACACGTACGTCGGGACTATAAACGGGGCAGTAGCTAATAGCTTTCATCACTTTATTTATTCTGAGCATGCGTGGCACTTTGTCCGTCGGATTTGTGTACACACGATCGGAATTTCCGACAACAGATTTTGTTGTCGGAAAATTTTACAGTATATCCTGCTCTCAAACTTTGTGTGTCGGAAAATCCGATGGAAAATGTGTGATGGAGCCTACACACTGTCGGAATTTCCGACAACAAGGTCCTATCACACATTTTCCGTCGGAAAATCCGACCGTGTGTACGGGGCATAAAAGTTCGATGATGTAATGTCTTTGGGTATCAGTAAGTGATGGATCCCTGTTTAAAAAATGTGTAGCTGCCTCGATACCCAAATTGTGTGGAATGCAAGTATAGAGTGATGCCACATCTGCAGTGGCCAGTAAATAATCTCCTTTCAAATGAATGCCTTCCAACCGTCTAATAGTGTCTGTCGTATCTTTTAAATATGATGTTACTAATGGCTGTAGATAAAAATCAACGTAACGGCCAATGCGGGATGTTACTGAGTTTATACCACTTACTATTGGTCTCCCTGGTGGATGCAGGGAGTCCTTATGGATTTTTGGTAAGTGATAAATAATGGGGATCCTCGGTGCCGTGGGTATCAAATAAGCCTTCTCTTTTTTATTTAATATCTGTCTGTCAAATCCTTTATTGACTAATGTAACTAGATCTTTCTTTTACCGATTAGTGGGGTTCAGGGGTAATTCTGTATATGTATCTTGATCGCTCAGGATCCTATACATTTCCGAAATGTAATCAGACTTATCCATTACAATAATTCCACCCCCCTTGTCCGCTGGACGGACAATCAAATCTTTCTGGTCACACAATGATTTAAAACTCTTCTTCTTCATGGAGTGATTTTGACATTTTTTGATAGGTAGATTGGCTAAGTCTTTAAGTATTAAATCCTTAAAAATAGTGACTGCAGAGGCAGTTGGTACAGGGGGGCTGAACAAAGAAGGGTTCGCTAGACCTGAGTGCACTGTCCCTGAAGTCACAGCCCTCTCCATAGGGGAGCTGTATTAGAAGTAAGATAACATTGAATGTTGATTTTTCTGATGAACTTATGGATATCGATAAACGTGTTAAATGTATCCAATTTTTTTGGGGGGGGCAAACTTAAGGCCTTTGTCAAGAATGGCCAGCTCCTCCTTAGTTAGTTGTTTCGTGCTCAAATTGAATACTCCTTGGCCTGTTAAACTCTTTTTCTTTTTCCCCTGAATTCTCCTCCCCCCTCTGGAGCCTCTCTTGGGTCTACGGGCCTTTGAGGTCCTTGTCTTACCTGATGAAAATCCTTACTGAAAAGGTCATGGCCATATTGATCTTGGCCATAGTGAGTTCCAGTGTATTCATCTCGATAATAATAATTGTCGTAGAGGGGAGCGAACCTATTCTGAGTATTAATGGGGGGCGATTATAGTAATGGAAATCACGGCCGTGTGGTGTACCTTGATTGTTAAACCTCCAGGGAGAATCTGTAAGTGCACTATTTCCCTGTTTATAAAGTGGCCTGGAGTCATATTGGTTGCCCTTGGATTTCCCTCTTTTTCCTTTTGTGTTATTGTGATTATTCGTACTACCTCTGGATGTATGAGGTGGAGTATAGTATCTGGGATGTCCACCCCTCTGAGGGGGTGGGCCCTCACTGTTATTGTAGGAATCAATCCTAGGTCTAGATGGAAGTCTGGGCCGCCCAGTATTGACTGGGTTGGTATTTCCCTGGTTCTCACTAGGTTGTATGTCTGGTTGGTTGATTACAATGGGAGGATCAGGGACAGGTGTGATGGTTGTCTACCATCTGAAAACTGTCCCTGATTTGTAATCTCCAACATCCCTGGAATATTTTTTATGTTTTCTATTTTTTTGATCTCTGTCCTCTTTCTCCAGGTGTAGCTGGAGGTTAGACGAGAGAGAGCCATACTCCGAGGAGCTCTTATAAGTTGAAAGTTTATCCTTCAATTCCTTAATCTCCTTATCTAGAGTTTGAAGTCTATTAGTTTTTCTTGTGATAAGGAAACCAAGCAATTTAATGCCCATCTCGTTAAAGTAATTAAACCAGGATAATAGGTCTGGATCACCCTGTTGTGGGTGAACCTCCCACCTCAGACTTCTGGGAACCATGTTTTCTGATACATATTGTTCAAGGAAGGCTATATCCCATTGAAGGTGTAATTCTGAGGTCATGGTGTTCTTTAATCGTAAAAAGAGACCTCCTATTTCGGTATCATGGTTAGTTATTGTGAACACTCCCTCAGTATTAACTTTACGTGTTGCTCTGTAATCAAATATATCCATTTAAGGGTAAAGACCTGAACGGTGTTTCCCACATGGGCAGGTAATAAGGTATACAACGTGCCTCGTTGCACACGTACAGAACATTTTAATTGGGTAGATTTTATTAGTTACATTTGATCGAAATTCAAGTGTTTTATATCTACCATTTGTGTTATATTGACACACTGTACACTTTTTGCATGGGAAATAACCTACCAGCTCATGAAAGAAGGTGGGGCGTCTGGTGGGGGGGGTCAATTATATTGGGAGCAATTTTATTCTGTATGGAGGGGCCCCCTCTGCACTTTTCTTTATACAACTTTGTTTACAGGATTAGATCACTTGTTGTGTTAGCTGCTTACATTTTTATGACAGCGCGATATTCACACATATTTTTCTTTGTTTAAATAATACCTGGTGATCTTGTCTCCCAACTGTTCCTCTGAATTGTCACTGTCTCACATGCATCCCTGGTGGACACTACAAGTGAATGTGCCAACAGACATTGCTCATGCATGCTTAGTCACTATAGGGAAGCTGGTCCAGATCAATTGTATGCAGTTGATGCTTGAACAAGTGCACGCAGACAGGAAGTGGCTAATAAAATACAGTTGTTTACATACAGTGTTTTAGCACGGTAAATGTCAATGGGTTAAGGTTTATGTCCACTTCTTAGTTGACAGTACCTGATAGATCTCTTCTTTGTGTAAATACACAACTCGGGAGCAGGCTAGGAGCAAATATTTAGGGAAGGACTAAGCTAGGGGGTCATGTGGGCATTTGCCCCTTAGTTAATACTAATGAGACATGTTGTGCCAGTGGCCAGTGAGTAAAGATATTCTCCTATTTATAGACTTCAACCAGAGTAATGCCCCGTACACACGGTCGGATTTTCCCATGGAAAATGTCCGATCGGAGCATGTTGTCGGAAATTCCGACCGTGTGTGGGCTCCATCGGACATTTTCCATCGGATTTTACGACACACAAAGTTGGAGAGCAGGAGATAAAATTTTCCGACAACAAAATCCGTTGTCGGAAATTCCGATCGTGTGTACACAAATCCGACGGACAAAGTGCCACGCATGCTCAGAATAAATAAAGAGATGAAAGCTATTGGCTACTGCCCCGTTTATAGTCCCGACGTACGTGTTTTACGTCTCCGCGTTCAGAACGATCGGATTTTCCGACAACTTTGTGTGACCGTGTGTATGCAAGACAAGTTTGAGCCAACATCCGTCGGAAAAAATCCTAGGATTTTGTTGTCGGAATGTCCGAACAAAGTCCGACCGTGTGTACGCCCTATAAGTCCTACAGCCAATGACAAATACTAGGCATACAGTATACAGCTACCTAATCCCTGTTCAGATGAGGTACACTTTTTTGAGTTCACAGCTGTCTGTTCCTACCAAGAAAAGGCTAGTTGATTGTGTTTTCCTTCCAGGCCAAATGATCCCAGTCCTTCTCTGCAAATATCATCTTTCTGAAAACACATTCTCCCTTTCTTCCAGATTTGTAAAATCTTTATTAAAGTATTTTTATTATTTTCCTTCCTTTGCTGCAGAGAAATCTACAGCAATTCAAGGCATAAACAGATAGGTCAAAGTCAGACAAACCCCTATCTGCGGCATGTGCAAACAATCTAACCTGTTGGTAAGGCAAAGGCTGCATGTTCAGCAGTCTATGTAGGCATCTTCCTGAATAAGGCAGATGTGCACTGCGGAGATCTGAAGTGTGCTCTCCTGATTAACAGCAGATTTTGAAGCATCAAGGCTGATTGTTAGAATAATGTAATCTGAAAGGTCATCTTCACTGCATCTGGATGTGTTCATATTTGGAGAAAATCAAAGTATGCATATAGCTCACAATACTTTTACCAGATGTTAAACATGTTGTAGGAACCATAATGTTATAAGCAGCCATCCTGTAGGAACATAAAGGTCCAGTGACAGCACTGCATGGTTGTATAAAGGCCATGGAATATATGGTGAATATAAAAAAGTCTACACCCCTGTTAAAATGTCAGGTTTCTGTGATGTAAAAAATGAGACAAAGAAAAATAATTTCAGAACTTTTTCCACCTTTAATGTGACCTATAAACTGTACAATTCAATTAAAAAATAAATTGAAATCTTTTAGCGGGGGGGAAGTAAAAATAAAAAAGTAAAATAATGTGGTTGCATAAGTGTGCACACCAGTGGTGGTGCATGGGCGCTGCCCCCACTCTCCAACCACCCCCCTCTGTGCATAATGGATAGATTCATACATGAATCTATTCATGGCCGCCGCCGCCACCCTCTATCCAGGCCTCCGACCCCGGGGGTGTATTTTTGAAGCACCTGATTAAAGCCATAGGCTCCAATAGGCTTTGCGCTCGCAGTCCACCCAGGTGTGTTAGAAAAGTGAGTGAATATTCGCTTTCCTAACACTGAACCGCCTCTCAGCCAATCAGGTCAGTTACCTGTCACCTGATTGGCTGAAAGGACAGGCGCTATGATCGGATGCCTATCAGGAGGAGGGGAGGAGACGCACAGGGGACACAGGAGCCGCTGTCTGACCCGCTGCAAGGTCCCACCGCTCACCGCTGTCACCCGCATGCCTGACCCGCCACTGAGACAGGGTAAGTGCCAGGCAGATGGCGAGCGGGCGGGGGGGTCACAGTGGCACTATTTGATGGGCACAGTAGCAGCATTTTATGGGGCACAGTGGCACTATTTGATAGGTACAGTGGCAGCATTTGATGGGGCACAGTGGCAGCGTTTGGTGGGGCACAGTGGCACTATTTAATTTGGCACAGTGGCAGCATTTGATGGGGCACAGTGGCACTATTTGATGGGCACAGTGGCAGCATTTGATGGGCACAGTGGCAGCATTTGATGGGGCACAGTGGCACTATTTAGTGGGGCACAGTGGCACTATTTGATGGGGCACAGTGGCACTATTTGATGGGGCACAGTGGCACTATTTGATGGGGCACAGTAGCACTATTTGATGGGGCACAGTGGCACTATTTGATGAGGCACAGTGGCAGCGTTTGATGGGGCACAGTGGCAGCATTTTATGGGGCACAGTGGCAGCATTTGATGGGGCACAGTGGCAGCATTTGATGGGGCACAGTGGCACTATTTGATGGGGCACAGTGGCACTATTTGATGGGGCACAGTGGCAGAATTTGATCGGGCACAGTGGCACTATTTGATGGGGCACAGTGGCTGCATTTGATGGCACAGTTTTAATGGGCACAGTGGCTGCATTTGATGGGCACAGTGGCTGTGTTTGATAGGCACAGTGGCTGTGTTTGATAGGCACAGTGGCTGCAACTGATGGGCACAGTGGCTGTGATTGATGGGTACAGTGGCTGCAACTGATGGGCACAGTGGCTGCGTTTGATGGCACAGTGGCTGCGTTTGATGGGCACAGTGAGCCTGCAATTGATGTTTTTTTTTCTGAATTTTTCAGTTTGTTTGCGCCCCCCCAAAAATTTTGAGCATTAGCCGCCACTGGTGCACACCCTCTTATAACTGGGGATGTAGCTGTGTTCAGAATTAAGAAATGACATTCAAACTCATGTTAAATAGGAGTCAGTACACACCTGCCATCATTTAAAATGTCTCTGATTAACCCCAAATAAAGTGTAACTGTTCTAGTAGGTCTTTCCTGACATCTTAGTCACATCCTACAGCAAAAGCCATGGTCCACAGAGGGCAAAGCATCAGAAGGGATCTCATTGTTAAATGGTATCAGTCAGGAAAAAGGTACAAAAGAATTTCCAAGGCATTAGATATACCATGGAACACAGTGAAGACAGTCATCATCAAGTGGAGAAAATATGTGACATTACCAAGATCTGGATGTCCCTCCAAAATTGATGAAAAGACAAAAAGAAAAATGGTCAGGGAGGCTGCCAAGAGGCCTACAGCAACATTAAAGAAGCTGCAGGACTATCTGGCAAGTACTGGCTGTGTGGTACATGTGACAACAATCTCCCATATTCTTCGTATGTCTGGGCTATGGGGTAGAGTGGCAAGACAGAAGCATTTTCTTACAAAGAAAAACATCCGAGCCCGGCTAAATTTTGCAAAAACACATCTGAAGTATCCCAAAAGCATGTGGGAAAATGTGTTATGGTCTGATGAAACCAAGGTTGAACTTTTTAGCCATGAATCCAAAAGATATGTTTGGTGCAAAAACAACACTGCACATCACCAAAAGAACACCATACCCACAGTAAAGCATGGTGGTGGCAGCATCATGCTTTTGGGCTGTTTTTCTTCAGCTGGAACAGGGGACTTAGTTAAGGTAGAGGGACAGTTTCAAATACCAGTCAATATTGGCACAAATCTTCAGGCTTCTGCTAGAAAGCTGAACATGAGGAACTTCATCTTTCAGCATGACAATGACCCAAAGTATACATCCAAATCAACAAAGGAATGGCTTCACCAGGAGAAGATTCAAGTTTTGGAATGGCCCAGCCAAAGCCCAGACCTGAATCCCACTGAAAATCTGTGGGGTGATCTAAAGAGATGCCCTCGCAATCTAACAGATTTGGAGTGTTTTTGCAAAGAAGAGTGGCAAATATTGCCAAGTCAAGATGTGCCATGCTGATAGACTCATACCCAAATAGACTGAGTGCTGTAATAAAATCAAAAGGTGCTTCAACAAAGTATTAATTTAGCCGCTTCTCGACTGCCTCACGCAGATATACTGCGGCAGAAGGGCACGTACAGGCAGATTAACGTACCTGTATGTTGCCCTTTAAGAGGTGGCGCGCGTGCCCGTCTCATGATGAGGAAGAACAGGGAGATGCTTGTTTACATTACTGCTTAGTGACACTGTCACTGATCTCTGCTCCCTGTGATTGGGAGCGGCGATCAGTGTAGTGTAACACACAGCCCCTCCCCCACACAGTTAGAAACACTCCCTAGGACACACTTAACCCCTACAGCGCTACCTAGTGGTTAACCCCTTCACTGCCAGTGACATTTTTACAGTAATCAATGCAATTTTTTAGCATTGATCGCTGTATTAATGCCAATGGTCCCAAAAATGTGTCCGCCATAATGTCGCAGTCCCGATAGAAATCGCAGATCGCCTCCATTATTATTTAAATAAAATTAATAATAAAATTTGCCATAAAACTATCCCCTATTTTGTAGACGCTATAACTTTTTGCGCAAACCAATCAATATACGCTTATTGCGATTTTTTTTTTACCAAAAATATGTAGAAGAATACGTATCGGCCTAAACTGAGGAAAAAAATGTTTTTTTAAATATTTTTGGGGGATATTTATTATAGCAAAAAGTAAAAAATAATGTGTTTTTTTCAAAATTGTCGCTATTTTTTTGTTTATAGCGCAAAAAATAAAAAACGCAGAGGTGATCATATACCACCAAAAGAAAGCTCTATTTGTGGGGAAAAAAGGACGTCAATTTTGTTTGGGAGCCACGTCGCACGACCGTACAATTGTCACTTAAAGCGACGCAGTGCCGAATCGCAAAAAGTGCTCTGGTCAAGGGGGAGGTAAGGGGGTAAATTCTTCCGGGGCTGAAGTAGTTGTACAGTTTATAGGTCACAATAAAGGTGGAAAAAGTTCTGAAATTATTTATCACATCACAGAAACCTGACATTTTAACAGGAGTGTGTAGACTTTTTATATCCACTGTAGGTAGGGATGAGCCAAACACCCCCCGATTCGGTTTGCACCAGAACATGTGAACAGACAAAAAAATTTGTGTGAACATGCGAACACCATTAAATTCTATGGGACACGAACATAAAAAATCAAGTGTTCATTTTAAAGGATTACATGCAAGCTATTGCCATAAAAAGTGTATGGGGACCCAAGTACTGCCCCAGGGGACATGTATCAATGCAAAACAAAGTTTTTAAAAACTGTCTTTTTTTCAGGAGCAGTGATTTTAATAATGCTTGAAGTGAAACAATAAAAATGAAATATTCCTTAAGCCCGGGTTCACACCTATGCGAATTAGATGTGCGTTTCCGCACATCTAATTCGCATAGCAGGAGAATGTTACTGGCTCCCTATGGAGCCGGTTCACATATCTCCGGGGCGGCTGCGGAGCGCACTGCACAAAAACGCTGTGCGTCTTTGGCTCCATTTCAGGGCCGAATTCAGGCATAGAATCGTCCCTGATTCGTCCCTGAAACGGGGAACAGGGACGCATAGCGCTCCTGTGCGATCCGCAGCCCGATATAGTGTGAACCCGGGCTTAAAGGGTAACTACACTTTTGTGGGGACAAAAAATAGTAAATAAACAAAAAATAATATAGCGCATAGAATTGCAACACTAATCATATTGTAGTTGAATGTTATAAAAAATGACCTTTCCTTTTCAATCTGCAGCTCTGTAATTTTCTGAGAATGCATTGCAATATGGTCCGTACAAACAGAGTGTGTATGGACCACTCCCCAGAAACATAATTTCCTGCTTGTGTGATTGGCTCACCAAGTCAGATTTCCAGCATCCCCTGCAACAAAAATGTCATTTTTGGAAAGATACTTTCAATAGGAACCCGTGTAAAAGGATGCAGGCCCAGCAGATTTCCTCATTAGGTCCCTGCTGCTTCAACAGCTGACAGTTAATTATGAAGCCACTCCCATTAGACCTACTCAGAACAGAGGCACAGAGAAACACACATGGATTTCTTCAGAATAACAAAAGGTAGGAATTTGCAACAAAGTTTGATATACTCCTTGCAATGTACATAGATCACCCAGAGGGCAATTGTTTTTTTCTCAACAAAAGTGGAGTCGCACTTTAAATATTGTGCCTGGGGGGGTCTCCTTAGTCTGCCTGTAAAGTAGTGCATCTTTCCCATGTTTATAACAGTACCGCAGCAAAATGACATTTCTAAAAAAAAAATGGCACTTAAAATTGCTCTCGGCTGCAATGTATTGCCGGATCCCGGCAATATGCATAAAAAAAATCTTTGAAAAAAATGGCGTGAGTCGTCCCCCCCCCCCCAGTCCATACCAGGCCCTTCGGGTCTGGTATGCATATTAAGGGAAACTCCATGCCAAAATGTAAAAAAAAATGGTGTGGGGGTCCCCTCAAAATCTATACCAGACCCTTATCTAAGCATGCAACATGGCAGGCCACAGGAAAGGGGGGGCGAGAGAGTGCCCCCCTCCTGAACCATACCAGGCCACATGCCCTCAACATGTGGAGGGTGCTTTGGGGTCGCCCCCAAAGCACATTGTTCCCATGTTGATGGGGACAAGGGCCCCATCCCCACAACCCTTGCCCGGTGGTAGTGGGGGTCTACGGGCGGGGGGCTTATCAAAATCTAGAAGCCCCCTTTAACAAAGGGGCCCTCAGATCCCGACCCCCCCTATGTGAATGGGTATCGGGTACATTGTACCCCTACTCATTCACCAAAAAAAAGTATCAAAAAAGTTAAAACGACAGGAGTTTTTGACAATTCCTTTATTAAAAAAAAAGTTTCCCCCTGCCTCCAAGGGAGGTTTCCCTGTTGACTGCTGTCTTCTCGCTTTGAAATCTGTTATATAGGCAAGGGTGGGGCCACCCGGTGATGTAAATGCGTGACCCTGCCCCCTCTGATGTCACATAATGTCACATCACATCAGAAGGGGTGGGGTCACCCGGTTACATCACCGAGTGGCCCGCCCTTGCCTATATAACAGCTGTCACCACTAAAAGATAGCCGTCGGTGCCGTGATGAAAGATGGATGGACATTGCGGGACACTTTTTTTTTAAAGGGGGCTTGCAGATTCCAATAAGCCCCCCGCCCACAGACCCCCACAACCACCATGCAAGGGTTGTGGGGAAGAGGCCCTTGTCCCCATCAACATGGGGACAAGGTGCTTTGGGGGGACCCCAAATCACCCTCCCCATGTTGAGGGCATGTGGCCTGGTATGGTTCAGGAGGGGGGCGCTCCCTCGTCCCCCCCCCCTTTTCCTGCGGCCTACCAAGTTGTATGCTCGGATAAGGGTCTGGTATGGATTTTGGGGGGGGCACGACATTTTTTTTTTTTTAATTTTGGAGCAGGGTTCCCTTTAATCACTTCAATACACTGTGTTATGTAAACTACACTGCCTGCACTAACTGAATATAGAGTCTACACTGAATATCTAGTCTACACTAAATGCAGAGTATATATATATATATATATATATATATACACTAGACTGTATATATATATATATATATATATATATATATATATATATATATATATATATAAATTAAGTACACTGCCTGCACGCCACTAACTAACCTGCCTAATCTAGCTCAATCTATCTCCGTCCACACACTATACACAGCCGCTATGTAAGCAGCCTTATATAGTGTGGGGCGTGGACTTAGTCCCCCTGAGCCATGATTGGCCAAAGCACTCTGCCTCTGGTCAATTATGGTTCTCCCAGCAGAGCGTGCTGTGATTGACCAAAGCATGCAGGTCAGGTGCATGCTTTGGCCAATCATCATACAGCAATGCACTGTGATCTCGCAATGCATTATGGGGCGCTCCGCCGTGCTCGAATTTCCCGCGAAAGCCCCATAACATTCGCTGTTCAGCGTATGGGTGAACACCCAATGTTCAAGTCTAACTTACGTTTGGCTCAAACATTGAGCTCATCCCTAACTGTAGGGTAATTATCAAGGACCAGGAGCACCTATGGTCTAACAAATGTTCCCTCACATATCCATATTCAAGAATAATAATGCCAGAACAATAGAATTATTTTTTTTGGGGGGGGGGGGTTTCTGGATGTTAAAGTGGATTTACACCTCTTTCATCCCTTAAAAAATTGGATGCTTTTTTTGGAGGGAAGAAAATAAAATTCTTCAGACACAATTTTCCTTCTCCATTATAGCAGATCCTTAATATTTAAATACCCCTATAATACACAAGCTTAATGTATTCTAGTAAAGTTAGTCTGTAAACTAAGGTCTGTTTTGTTAGTTTATAGCAGTAGTTTGTTATTTTATAAACTTACAGCAGGCCGTGGCCATCTTAAGTCTGGGCATCTGAAGCCAGACTGTATTTCTTCCTGGATCTCATCCTTGCAGATCTCGCACATGCTCAGTGCAGCACAAGCAGTGTAATAGGTTTCAGGTCAGGTTTCCATAGCAACGGCAGTGTCAGAGGAAGTTGCCGCCCCTTCCCAGAAGGCATTGCAAACAGGAAATGATGCGATGGGCCGCGGCCAGGGAGGAGGAAGTGAAAAATGAATACAGCAGATATACAGTAAGTGCTGGGAAAAAAAATGTAAAAATATCCAATTTGTTTACAGTGCACAGTTTAGTGAGGGATGCTGAAGAGTTGTAAAAGTGGGTGGAACTCCACTTTAAGGTCAACATGGCATTTTCTGTAAGCTATGGCCATGTCACTTATTGCAGTGCTGCTCTGCTGTCATTTAGCATATTTAGCTTTTTGAAAAACCCACAAGGGAAAAATGTAATTGTAGACGAAGTTGACAATGGACAAATTCTTTATCACCCACTTTCTACAGTGGTTAATTACCATTCATAACTGTGTCTAAAATCTATAATAGTCTAAGAGTTGATCAATATTTTGATTTTTTTTTCAAACACTCTGTTTCAAATCTTTCTTCTTCAGCATTTCATGACTGCTGAGGCATGCACACATGGGAGCAACCAGCAAGAATTCGGAATTCCCTTCCAAATGGAAACATCTACAGACAGTGTTCTACTAATAAAGTGGTTGATACTGAGTATGATTAGGCCAGTTGGGAACCCATAGTGGTGTAGTGGTTGCAATTACACAGGGACCCTTAGGTTAAATAAGGTTGAATCTGTAACATACATTGCTTACTGCTAAATGCAGTCTAGAAGACTTGTGAACATTGTTGATTGGTTTCTGTAGGTTTACAGGGTCCACTAGTGAGACATTGTGACTAGAGCTAATTTTTTGGGGATCTTACATCAGCCCTTGTAATGAGGGATGGATAGTGCGGGGTGGTGCTTGGCAAAGTCCACGGGTGAAGATCGATGGGTGTACACTGCCTCAGTCATGAGTTATCATCAAAAGCCACTCCAAAATTTAAGTATTTTAGCATTTACTGACCTGCACAAAAGGCAACAGAACCTTTGACATTCCAAGGAAAGGCATAGTTGGAAACCTCCCATCAAAAATCCTCATTTACAGTACCTTACAGTTCCAGCAAAAAGTGTGTTTTAACCATATAAGGTGAATGGTAAAAGTAGAAAAACAAGGAATGAAATTAGGATAATTCACATTCCTCACCAAATAAGACAAAGCATATAATAAACACAATACACATTTCTTTCATGGAGCTTCTTGACACCGATGTGTAGCAGACATACTGTACCACTAATACAATAAAAACACTTCCTGAAGTATACTCTGGGGAGCAAGGGCCTTGTGGCATCCAGGTCCTTAAGTGGTCTGGTCACATGTGCATGGAGTAGGTATTTCCATTTTTGTGCAAAAGGAAACATACTGTACATGAAACTAGTACTGAACATACACTACATACCTGTTTGTTCATGAAGACATAGATAACTGGGTTGTACATGGAAGCTGTTTTTGCAAAGAATGCTGGTATGGCAGATAGTCTTGCATCCAGCTCTATTGTTGGGTGTGCTGTCACAAGAATAGAGAATGCAGCGTAGGGTGACCAGCAGACAAGGAAGGCCAGGATCATTATTATTACCATTCGATTGACTTCTTTCTCTGGTTTTCTGGTAGAACCCAGTCTGCCTTGAGTGTCTGATACCTGTATGGAAAAAGGTGACTGATATCAAGATATTTTATTTTGTCATAATACTTGAAAACAAACCTTCAGTCAAAAGTTTTCTGCTGACCTGCCGTGTAAAGTCCTGCAACAAACACTTCTGGGCTGCCTCCCAAGCAGTGAAAAAAAAAAAAGACACATTAAGGCTTAGTTTACACTTGGGAATTGGGATGGGTGGTGTGGGTGTGTTGTAGAGCAGTGCAGTAAAAAAAATTCTCACTAGCACAAGCACATGAACACAGCAGCACACTAATCATTGCTGAATAGGGATGGGTGAACGGTTCGGCCCAAGCATAAGTTTGGGCCGAACTTTTGCTGTTCGGACGTTTGACGAACCAACCACAATGCATTGCGGAACTGAACAGTGCATTGCAAGCCCTGATTGGCTGAAGCAGTTAAAGCTTCAACCAATCAGGGCACAGAGCACTGTCAGAGTCATGATTGGACACTGTCATCATGACTTTATCCAATCATGGCTCATTCCCGCCCCACAGTATAAAAGTATTCTTTCAATGGGAGCCATTTTCAGAGTGATTTTAGCATGTAGAGATAGAACAGAGCTCTGTTCAGTGCTATTAATTAGTTAGTGTGCTATACTGTGTTATTTTGCTTCAACTGTCAGTGTAGAATATTAGTTTAGTGTCAGTCTAGGGATAGTGTGAGTGTAGTGAGGAGGACAATCATTCAGCTTTGCATAGTGTGCAGCTAGAGTAGGGACAGCTCAGATCATTTCACTGTAGTGTAGTGAGACCGTGTCATTCATACATACATTAGTGTAGAGTAGGGACAGCTCAGATAGTTTCAGTGTAGTGTAGTGAGACCGTGTCAGTAATCTTTACATTAGTGTATAGTTAGAGTAGGGACAGTTCAGATAGCATCAGTGTAGTGATGGTTGAACACGTCTATTTGATTGCGTTACTGCCAGTTTAACGCCATTTACTTCTGTGTGCGTTACTGCTAGTTTAACGCCATTTACTTCTGTGTGTGTTACTGACAGTTTAACGCCATATAGTTTTGTGTGCGTTACTGCCAGTTTGACGCCATATAGTTTTGTGTGTGTTACTGCCAGTTTAACGTCATATAGTTCTGTGTGCGTTACTGCCAGTTTAACGGCATATGGTTCTGTGTGCTACTGCCAGTTTAATGCCATATAGTTTTGTGCGTTATTGCCAGTTTAATGCCATTTACTTTTTGTGTGCGTTACTGCCAGTTTAACGCCATATAGTTCTGTGCGCCACTGTACGTTTGGCACATTATATTGCAGTATAATATAGTGTATCCGTGGAGTGTGTCTGTGTAGTGTGAGTACTCAAATTAAAGTGCACCAAACACCTCTTTACATTGATTAAAGTGCAATTATGTACAGATTTCAACTTCTTCTATACATTTGCTTATAAGCACTACCCACTCCCTCCTAGTAATGTCTGGGAGGACAACAAGTAGAGGCAGACATTCCCTTAGCACTGTAAGGGGGCCAGCAACAAATGTGTCCACAGGCAAAGGTGGATGTGGTGGCCAGTCCTCAGGCAGGGCATCATTTCCTCTGTTTAGTGATTTTGCCTGTGCTATCCAGCCACAGCATGCAGAGGAGGTTGTGGACTGGCTTACTAAACCTTCCTCATCTTCCTCATCCTGTCACACAAGCAGAGACAAGTGTGCAGTCCCCTGCAGTTGCCAGAGTGGATAAACCTGCCTCCTTGTCTACATTTATTCCTGCCATAGCCCCAACATCAGCTATGGAGGAGTCAGCTGAGTTATTTGACCACAGCATCAGCCACTTGCTTCTTGATGATGCCCAGCCATTACTGGATTCAGATGTTGGTTCTGAGGTTGAGGATGACAGGAACATGAGCCTAGAGAGAGGGAGGAACACTGGTAGACAAATTGGCATTCGCATTCCCCAAGCCGCAGCATATTGCCAAGTTGTCTCCAGTGGTAATGATGAAGATAGAGGAGATGGAGATGAGGATGATGAGGTCACTGATGACTTGGATGCCAAATAGAGCAGAGGAGGAAACTGAAGGTGATGCGGCACAACCCCAAGGAGGCCGACATCAAGAAAAAGTAGAGAGCAGCCACCCTATTCCATCACATTCTGCAGCTGTTATCTCCCGGCCCACTCCCCAAAGCTCAGCTGTCTGGGCCTTTTTCAGCACATCTGCAGCAGATCGCACTGTTGCTATCTGCAAACTGTGTCTCAGGCACATCAAATGTGGCAAACACACCAACCATTTGGGTACCACATGCTTAACAAGGCCTTTAACGTCCAACCACTCAGCCTGTTGGCAAGAGCACCTAAAAGCCACACAAAAGGGGCACAAATCTGTCCCTCCTCCTTATCCACTTCAATCTGCCCCTGCTATACCGAGTCATTACCTCTCAGCAGCTTCCACTGACAGGGATGATGGTATAGCACAAGGTGTCCCAGGTCCTAACAGCACATCTGCCAGCAACACACCACCAGCTGTAGACTGTAGCCGGCAAATTCCTCTGCCCCATTTGCTGCAGCAACACAAAACATACAGTCCCTGCCACCCACATGCCCAGTGTCTAAATGCAAGCTTGTCAAAGCTGTTGGCTCTCCAACTCTGCCTTTCGGCCTGGTGGATTCTGCCCCCTTCTGTGAATTCGCACAATGTGCTGTACCACAATGGTAGGTTCCCAGTCGCTACTACTTTTCACATAAGGCCGTTCCATCTCTTTACCATCATGTGGAAGGGAATGTTCTGGCATCGTTGGGCAAGGCATTCAGCTGTAAAATCCACCTAACTGCTTACACGTGGTCCAGCAAGCATGGACAGGGACGATATATTTAGTTCACAGCACACTGTGTAACGCTGCTTGCAACTCGAAAGGATGCAGGACAGGGCTCGCTGCTGCAGCTTGTTGTGCCCCCACGTCTCCATACAGCTGGTGATGATGATGCCAGACCTGTGAGCTCTACCCCCTCCTCCTCCCCCACCTCCATGCCCTCCTCTGCAGAATTGTACTATGAACATCAGCTACCCACTAAGCGTTCAAAAGGCTATTCCCAGAGTCAGACTAAAAGGTGCCAGGCAGTGCTTCAGCTGGTGTTTTTAGGGGACAGGAATCACACTGGAGCAGAGATTCTTGCAGCTCTGCAGGGACAGGCCCAGGGGTGTTTCACACCACGCCAGCTGGAGCCAGGAATGGTGGTGTGCGATAATGGCTCAAAGCTCCTGTCCGCCCTTAGACAGGGAAAGTTGACACATGTGCCATGCCTGGCACATGTCCTCAATTTGGTGGTGCAGCGTTTCCTAAATCCGTACCCAGGGTTGCAAGATGTGCTAAATCTTGCCAGAAGAGTCTGTAGCCATTCCAGGCGGTCATACACAGCCAGTGCTCGGTTGGCTGAAATTCAGCGGGAAATCCACCTGCCCGTAAACCGCCTGATTTGTGACATGCCCACCAGGTGGAACTCGACTTTGTCAATGCTGCAGCGGCTATACATGCTGCAGAGGGCTGTAAACGAGTACCTGTGTGAATACGGCACGATGACAGGCTCAGGCCACCTCAGCTTTTTTTCCCCACGCCAATGGCTAATCATTAAGGATGCATGCACTGTATTGTCACCATTTGAGGAGGCCACAAGGATGGTGAGCCGTGACAGTGCATGCATCAGTGACACAATCCCTGTTGTGTTCCTGCTGGAGCAAACTCTGCATGGCATTATGGACAGGGCATGGGAGGCAGAGCAGCAGGAGGAAGAGAAGGACTTCTTTTCCTCTCAAGGCCAACTTTATCCAGACACCATCATTCCTATGTCACAGAACATACAGGAGGAGAGAGAGGAAGAGGATGAGGATTCTGGCACTTTCATAGGCTTCAAAGAAGACAAAGACATGCGTCAATCTGTAAGCAATTGCTTTCCTACCCCAGGACCCTTGGGGGTAGTACATGGCTGGGAGGAGGAAGTTCCAGATGCTGTCTTCCTAAGTGACCCTGAGGAGTCTGCTTCCCAAGCCTCTGCAAATTTGAGGCGCATGGGCAACCTCATGCTTCAAAGCCTGAGCAAGGACCCAAGAATATGTGGCATAAAGGAGAAGGATGATTACTGGTTGGCAACCCTTCTTGACCACCATTATAAGGGGAAGAACTCATCCTGTCCCCACAGAGAGTGCAGAAGATAAAATCTCTTGAGGACACGTTAAAGAGGATTTTATTGAACATTTTTCCTGACTCGAGTAGGTTGC